>NC_064920.1:437574567-437877598 GCF_023897955.1 Schistocerca gregaria
GATCTTGCTGGCCAGGGTAGTTGAGTTACACCTTCTAGAGCACGTTGGGTGGCACGGGATACATGCGGACGTACATTGTCCTGTTGGAACAGCAAGTTCCCTTGCCGGTCTAGGAATGGTAGAACGATGGGTTCGATGACGGTTTGGATGTACCGTGCACCACTGGAGGCGGGCTGAACGATGTTGGGGCGTGAGCGGAAGACGAACTAACGGTGTGCGGGACCGTAGCCCAGCTTCATGGAGACGGTTGCGAATGGTCCTCGCCGATACCCCAGGAGCAACAGTATCCCTAATTTGCTGGGAAGTGGCGGTACGGTCCCCTACGGCACTGCATAGGATCCTACGGTCTTGGCGTGCATCCGTGCGTCGCTGCGGTCCGGTCCCAGGTCGACGGGTACGTGCACCTTCCGCCGACCACTGGCGACAACATCGATGTACTGTGGAGACCTAACGCCCCACGTGTTGAGCAATTCGGCGGTACGTCCACCCGGCCTCCCGCATGCCCACTATACGCCCTCGCTCAAAGTCCGTCAGCTGCACATACGGTTCACGTCCACGCTGTCGCGGCATGCTACCAGTGTTAAAGACTGCGATGGAGCTCCGTATGCCACGGCAAACTGGCTGATACTGACGGCGGCGGTGCACAAATGCTGCGCAGCTAGCGCCATTCGACGGCCAACACCGCGGTTCCTAGTGTGTCCGCTGTGCCGTGCGTGTGATCATTGCTTGTACAGCCCTCTCGCAGTGTCCGGTGCAAGTATGATGGGTCTGACACACCGGTGTCAATGTGTTCTTTTTTCCATTTCCAGGAGTGTATAAATGTTTTGTATCCTTTAAAGAGCATTATGTGAAGGGATACACTATATATAGGCAAAAAAAAAAAATTATGAAGGGAAATGTAATATGTTACCAGCATCAATTGTAGCCGTGATGGTCTAGCCTAGAGGAGAGATTGCTATATTTTGTACCTTGTCGTCGGAGTTCAGTACGAGATATGAGCAGAGATTTTTTCCTCGTTACAGTCTTACCAGAACAGACCCAGGTACAGTTAGCCCACCTTAAAATGAGTGCTACGGTCTTTTTACTGCAGGGGTAGAAGGCGACCGGGACTACTTGCTCAGCACGCTTCCCCTCCAAGAGTTGCATTGAAGAATGTCAGTACTTTTCCCGCAGCCTAGGCCAATGGCCCGTTCGCGGGCTTGTGCCTCAGAATTTACTTCATCAAGAACTAACACATCAGAGTACATGTGACTGACATGTACTTGTTTAGAGTGGAAAGTAGATCAGAGAGTTTGGTGTAACATATGACAACACGGCACACTTATAAAACTTCTTGGAATATTAAAACTGTATACTGGGCTGAGCCCAAAACCAGGCCCTATGCTACTGGAGTTTTGCGGCTGTTACTGTCAACCATTGAGCTTGGTGTTGTATGTATGGTGGTAAAATATACTCGTGTATGTTCAAAGTACAGATGTGATATGTTTCCCAGAGATGTGAGAGCGTTCGACACATGAGATGCTGCAGGAAGCAGATGCAGCGCTTACTCGAGGCAGTTCCAGAAGCTGAGAAGAATCGCCGGTGATTTACTGTTATACGGTGTAAAAGGATGATCGGAGCGGGTGACATGGTCGGTGTTGTAGGGTGTGGCTGGGTAGAAGACGGTGGCTGTTTTTAGCAATTCTCCCCATTTGTCGATGGTTCTTCCAATACGTTTTCTGGTAGCTCAGCCACACAGCTTGTGTCGTGGTGGAGACGTGCCGATGTACGCAGTCCGGGAAACGCGATGCCATGTGTGTTCGGTCAGTGTTTGCACAGGCGGTAGGAGGTTAGTAGCACGAGGCCTGGCCCAGCGCGCCTTCTGCAGGCGCCGGTCCTCGGGGACAGCGTCACTGATGACGACGACGTGACAGCGACTGAACGCCCAGTCGGTCGAACCGAATGCCGACGCCCGCCTCTGATGCCCTTAAATAGTGCAGACCGCTGCTGAATCCGCTGGTTACGCGGCGTGTTTATTAGAAGGTTCTCGATGAGTTGGCTAATGCAACCATGCCACACGGTATGAGCAGAATGTATTTTCCAGCACCCATTCTGTGTTTTTTGTTTACAGGTTTATTCTTATTTGCAGGTTAACTGTAATTAGACGTCTCCCTTTGGTGAATCATTTAAATGTTTGTTAGTAATATGAAGATGAGATCATCAATGTCCTTGCAGAATAAGCAATGTATTTTCTTGTCGCTTAATTCATTTCTTGTTGCGTAATGAACTTCTGAAAATTGTGTATTTTGCTATATGATAATACTGAACTGCTTATAGCGGTATGTGTTATGGATGGGGCACACACGGATTTTTTCCTACTTATCTTATAGTATCGTCTCAAACTAATAATACTTCAGAGTTCATGTGTATAAATATTGGGTTGTGACAGGTTAGTAATAAACCATGTACATTCCACTATTAAAGCACACACACACGCACACACACACACACACACCCACCCACCCACCCACACACACACACACACACACACACACACACACACACACACACACACACACACACACAGTGTGCTAGCTGTGTTTTTGATATTTTATGGATCAGTCAAAATTACATTAATAGTAATGGACATAAACCGATTTTTTTCTGTAGTTAACATACAAGTCTTATAGCAATGTTGCATATATTTACAACAGTCAGAGGTCATTTGTTTTGACATTGTAATTTTAATTACGTGTGTTCATTCCACTTAAGAGTGCTGTGTACATGAAAATTGTGTCCCCCATGTGTAAGCGCTAGTTTTGCAAGCAGTAAGGTCTGGGGAGTTCGATTTCTCGATTTCATTGGTGCAGCGAAAAATGGGGCAGGAAATGATGCTTATTTGCAGAACTGTCCACACACACTTTAACAGAATAAATAAATAAACATTACCACGAAGGAATTATTCAAATGGGACGGAAATCCGTACATTTGATGTACATGTACAGACTACAACTTCTGAAAAACAGGATAATTTTTTCATGAGAAAGAGAGTCACAAACTAAGCAATTTGATAACGCGTTCTCTCTCCTTTGACCCGTATTGAATCAGTTATTCGGTTTGTCATTGGTTGCTAGAACTATTGGAAGTCCTTGGGGATATGTACCAAATTCTGTCCAGTTAGCGCGTTACAGCGTCAACATCCTGAGCTGCTTGCAGCACACTGTCGATAATGTTCCAAACGGTCTCAACAGGGGAGGAAGGGTTTGGCAAGCACGAAGATAATGGGTAGCCCAGGATGGCTTGCCATGTACGGCAGCAAAACGGGGCACAGAATATCGTCGACATACTGCTGTGTCGCAAGAGTGACACTTAAATGTATGTGCTAAAGTCTGATCAAGGGTAGATCCAGAAAATAAAGTCGGTAGTTGCCAACTGCAAGGTAGAATGAGTATAATATCTTTAAGTAGAAGGATCTTTGATGGTTAAGAGAGCCATGCGCTTCGAGTAAAAAACGCGGGAGTCGCAGCTAGGTGCCCGGAGGAAGCGGACGTTTGCAGACAGCTTTAAGGTAGGAGTCGCGCAGTGCAGTTACCCTAAGCAAACTTTACCACGTAAATTAGAGAACATATATAAAGATTTCAAAATGGTTTTTGCTAGATAAAATGTTCAGGTTTTCTGTATGACTTAAAATTTTAACAATATATATATATTGAGACAAATATTGTGTTTAAATCTAACAACCTGAATCATAATCCACATTCTTTGCTTTATTGAATATGAAAATGTGTAGTAAAGTAATGAAAGAACGTAAAAAAAATGAGGCCTCTATGGACTATATATGTGCAGTTCTTGGTTTGAAATCGATTTTGGTATAACTAAAGTTATCAGAGCAAAGTTATTTCAAATAACAAATTTTATGTCACTGCACAACTGGCATTATTCAAGATATAATTTCATTAAGTAAACATCAGGGCCAAGAGTTAATTTTTCAGTACCATCTTAACGGCATTATTCTCTTGAACTTTATTGCTGAGTCACATTTTCATTACTGGCAAATGGAGGAGTGCAAGAAACAAGTTTAAGGACGCATTCCGATGTAGGTTTGTTGAATAATTAATTTGCAACAATTTTATCATTGACACTTTCACAGCCGGCCGGTGTGGCCGTGCGGTTCTAGGCGCTTCAGTCTGGAACCGCGTGACAGCTACGGTCGCAGGTTCGAATCCTGCCTCGGGCAAGGATGTGTGTAATGTCCTTAGGTTAGTTAGGTTTAAGTAGTTCTAAGTTCTAGGGGACTGATGACCTCATCTACATCCACCTCTACATTTATACTCCGCAAGCCACCCAACGGTGTGTGGCGGAGGGCACTTTACGTGCCACAGTCATTACCTCCCTTTTCTGTTCCAGTCGCGTATGGTTCGTGGGAAGAATGACTGTCTGAAAGCCTTCGTGCGCTCTCGAATTTCTCTAATTTTACATTCGTGATCTCTTCGGGAGGTGTAAGTAGGGGGGAAGCAATACATTCGATACCTCATCCAGAAACGCACCCTCTCGAAACCTGCGAGCAAGCTACACCGCGATGCAGAGCGCCTGTCTTGCAGAGTCTGCCACTTGAGTTTGCTAAACATCTCCGTAACGCTATCACGGTTACCAAATATCCCTGTGACGAAACGCGCCGCTCTTCTTTGGATCTTCTCTATCTCCTCCGTCAACCCTATCTGGTACGGATCCCACACTCATGAGCAATACTCAAGTATAGGTCGAACGAGTGTTTTGTAAGCCACCTGCTTTGTTGATGGTACATTTTCTAAGGACTCTCCCAAAGAATCTCAGCCTGGCGCCCGCCTTACCAACAATTAATTTTATATGATCATTCCACTTCAAATCGTTCCGCACGCATACTCCCAGATATTTTACAGAAGTAACTGCTGTCACTGTTTGTTCAGCTATCATATAATCATATAATAAAGGATCCTTCTTTCTATGTATTCGCAATACGTTACATTTGTCTATGTTAAGGGTCAGTTGCCACTCCCTGCACCAAGTGCCTATCCGCTGCAGATCTTCCTACATTTCGCTATAATTTTCTAATGCTGCATTTCTCTGTATACTACAGCATCATCCACGAAAAGCCGCATGGAACTTCCGACACTATCTACTAGGTCATTTATATATATTGTGAAAAGCAATGGTCCCATAACACTCCCTTGTGGCACGCCAGAGGTTACTTTAACGTCTGTAGACGTCTCTCCATTGATAACAACATGCTGTGTTCTGTTTGCTAAAAACTCTTCAATCCAGCCACACAGCTGGTCTGATATTCCGTAGGCTCTTACTTTGTTTATCAGGCGACCGAGCGGAACTCTATCGAACGCCTTCCGGAAGTCAAGGAAAATAGCATCTACCTGGGAGCCTGTATCTATCATTTTCTGGGTCTTATGAACAAATAAAGCGAGTTGGGTCTCACACGATCTCTGTCTCCGGAATCCATGTTGATTCCTACATAGACTTGCGGTACACGGCTGTTAGAAGGTGGGCAAGTTCTTTCGCGTACTCTGTAGAATCGAATTGGTATCCCGTCGGGTCCAGTGGACTCTCCTCTGTTGAGTGATTCCAGTTGCTTTTCTATTCCTTGGACACTTATTTCGATGTCAGCCATTTTTTCGTTTGTGCGAGGATTTAGAGAAGGAACTGCAGTACGGACTTCCTCTGTGAAACAGCTTTGGAAAAAGGTGTTTAGTATTTCAGCTTTACGTGTGTCATCCTCTGTTTCAATGCCATCATCATCCCGGAGTGTCTGGATATGCTGTTTCGAGCCACTTACTGATTTAACGTAAGACCAGAACTTCCTAGGATTTTCTGTCAAGTCGGTACATAGAATTTTACTTTCGAATTCACTGAACGCTTCACGCATAGCCCTCCTTACGCTAACTTTGACATCGTTTAGCTTCTGTGTGTCTGAGAGGTTTTGGCTGCGTTTAAACTTGGAGTGAAGCTCTCTTTGCTTCCGCAGTAGGTTCCTAATTTTGTTGTTGAACCACTGTGGGTTTTTCCCGTCCCTCACAGCTTTACTCGGCACGTACCTCTCTAAAACGCATTTTACGATTGCCTTGAACTTTTTCCATAAACACTCAACATTGTCAGTGTCGGAACAGAAATTTTCGTTTTGATCTGTTAGGTAGTCTGAAATCTGCCTCCTATTACTCTTGCTAAACAAATAAACCTTCCTCCCTTTTTATATTCCTATTAACTTCCATATTCAGGGATGCTGCAACGGCCTTATGATCACTGATTCCCTGTTCTGCACTTACAGAGTCGAAAAGTTCGGGTCTGTTTGTTATGAGTAGGTCCTAGACGTTATCTACACGAGTCGGTTCTCTGTTTAATTGCTCGAGGTAATTTTCGTATAGTGCACTCAGTATAATGTCACTCGATGCTCTGTCCCTACCACCCGTCCTAAACATCTGAGTGTCCCAGTTTATATCTGGTAAATTGAAATCTCCACCTAAGACTGTAACATGCTGAGAAAATGTATGTGAAATGTATTCCAAATTCTCTCTCACTTGTTCTGGCACTAATGCTGCTGAGTCGGGAGGTCGGTAAAAGGAGCCAATTATTAACCTAGCTCGGTTGTTGAGTGTAACCTCCACCCATAATAATTCACTGGAACTATCCACGTCTACTTCACTGCAGGATAAACTACTACTAACAGCGACAAACACGCCACCACCGATTGCATGCAATCTATTCTTTCTAAACACCGTCTGTGCCTTTGTAAAAATTTCGGCAGAATTTATCTCTGGCTCCAGAAGTTAAGTCCCATAGTGCTCAGAGCCATTTGAACCATTTGAACCATTAGCGGAAGTTTCCGACACGATTATGGCCGCACAACGGGAAGTAACGCGGAATGGTAGCTTGCGACATTGCGTTTCGGAAATCGTTAGGGAATTCAGTATTTCAAGATCGACATTATGAAGAGTGTGCCGAGTATATCAAATTTCAGGCATTACCTCTCACCATATACAACGCTGCGTGAAATAACAGAAGAAATCAGTTTGGGATGTACAACGAGCTGTTTCAGCAGACGACCGAAGCGAGAGGCTTTCCTGGGCTTGTGACCACATCGGTTGGAACCTAGGCCACTGGAAAACCCTTGATGGTCAGATGAGTGCCGATTGCTGTTGGTGGAGGCTGATGGTATAGTTCAAAGCCATGGACCCACGTTGCCAACAAGGCACTGTGCAATCTGGTGGTGGTTCGATAATGCTGTGGGCTGTGTTTACATGCAATGGACTGGGGCCTCTGACCCGGCTGAACCAATCGTTGGCTGGAAACCGTTATATTCGGCTACTTGGAGACCATTGGTTTCCAAACAACGATGAGATTTCTATGGATTACAATGCTCCATGTCACAGGGAGACAAGTTTGAAGAACATTCAGGACATTTCGAGCGAATAATTTGGCCACTCAGATCACCCGATATGAATCCCATAGAATATTTGTGGGATGTAATGGAGAAGTCGGTTTGTGCGCAAAATCCTGTACTGGCAACACTTTCGTGATTATGGACGGCTATAGCGGCAGCATGGCCCAATATTTACCCAGGGTACTTCCAACGATTTGTTGAGTCATTGCCATGTTGAACTGGTGCACTACGTCAGGCAAAATGAGGTCCGATACCATATTATGACGTATCCCATTACTTTCACTTCAGAGCATACTAAGTCCTTCATCTTATTTTGGATCGTAACCTAAACTCTTAGCTCACTCTGTGGTCTAATCTCCTCAGTGATGGGATGCAATTCCCGAATATTCTGAACCCCTACATCCAACTGCATCTTCGCTCCCATCCAAGAACTAATGGGAAAACGGAAAAGTCTTCCAAATTTTTGCAAGGTTTCTCTTCAACGGCTTAACGACCACCTTGAAAACATTGACTGCAGATAAAATTCTCTTAATACTGTATCGATATTGGTCGCAGGCAGACGAAATTTTGCAATTGAGTCGGACCGTGCATTCGTCTGACGCAGTGTTAGTGCGAGTCCTCAATTGGATGTGCAGATAAGCACCTATGGCTTCATCGAGAAGCATCATCTCCGAGGCGAAGCCACTAGTCTAGTAGCCGTCAACTAACCTTCATGATTTCAGGTTTTGAAGTGGATATGCCAAGACGAGGCCATTTGCTTCACCACCTGACTTTCTGCATCTAACACTACATCTATAATCCGCAAGCCACTCCTCTTTCCTGCCACAGTCCCCAATGGTTCTCGGGAAGAATAAGCCTACGTGTGGTCTCGAATCTCTCTAATTTCATTTTCGCAGTCTTTTCGCGAAATGAAGCAATATATTTGTTCTCTCTTCTAGGAATGTACACTCTTAGAACTTTAACAGTAAAAGACACCATGATACACAACGTCTCTCCTGCAGTGCCTGCCATTAGAATTGATCATCCCCCGATGTTCTAGTGCTAACTAAATAAAATCATAACAAAACATGCAGCTCTTTGGATCTTCTCTTATTTCCTCTATCAATCCTATCTGGTACGAATCCGATACTGACGCCCAGTACTGAGGTGTAAGGGTTTTTAAGCTAGCCACTTTCCTGGCCGACTAAAGTTCCTGAGAATTCCTCCGATGGACTTCAGTCTGGCATTTGCGTTACCTGCAATTACTTTTATGTGGTCGTTCCACTGTAGATCACCCCATATATAAACCTCCCGTGTCTTATGAAAGTAACTGCTTCCTGTGACTGTTGTCCAATAGTGTCATCATATATAACAGATCTTTCCATTTATCAATAGGCAGTGGCTATATTACACACATCAAGCGCTGCATTTGTTTATGTTAACAGTAAATTGCTACTTCCTGCCTCAAGTGTCGATTCTTGCGGGTTTTCCTGCACCTCCCTACAACTTTCTAGAAGGAGACGGAAGGGGAAAGGCGGGAAATATGTGACGGCAAGCCACAGAGGACATTGTAGTTATACAGTGGGGAAGGTTGTTAAATATATGACGGACCGGGACTCTAGCCCTGATTAACGGCTTCTAATGAGCGGTTGCTTTAATCGCATGGCCCATCCGGACACGAACTAACCCAGATATCTAACTTAACACAGGCTGCAATTCAATTAAACTACTTGCAAATTCTGCCTCCCGTAGGACTGCAGACTATTAATCTGCATTCAAACTGAAACAATGCCGTGGAGCTGTTATCCCCTTCCACAGAAGTGCAATTATACATTTGAGTGGTGTCTGCCCTGTCGAAGGTGTCCAACAGAACAAACGCCACTCATTTATATTTAATCCTGTCACACATTTGGTATGATATACCGTAACCTCATATTTTGTTCGTTAGGTAGCAGTACCAACTGTATCGAACGCCTTCCGGAAGTCAGTGAGCACCTGTATCTATTCTTTTCTGCGTCTCATGGACAAAAAGAACTTTTGGTTTTCCCAAGATCGTCGGTTGAGGAACCCTTAGTGATTTCTAAACGGGCCATTTTCGGTCTCCAGAAGCGTCATAACACGCGAGCATTGAACACGTTCGACAATTGTAGGACTGACAGATGTCAGCGATATGAACCAGAGTTTTGGCTGTTTGACAACCATTTTTGGAATCAGGAATGACCTGTGCTTTATCGCAGTCATCAGGAACAATTTGCTCCTCCAAAGGCATATCGCCTTTGTATCCCGTTAGGTCCAGAGGCTTCCCTCTGCTGAGCGACGTCAGTTGCTTTTCTAACCCCTTCTCACTTACTTCATTTTGTCGTTCGTGCGAGGATTTAAAGGCGATACTACAACGCGATTTTCTTCTGTGAAGCAGTTTTCGGAAAGGTTTAATGTTTCTGCCCATCCTGTGTCATCCTCCGTTTCAGCTTCATTGTGGTTACAGAATTCCTAAACAGATGAACTTTTCGCGAATGGCTCTCTTTACTTAAATTTTGGTATAGTTTAGTTTTTGTTTGACTGTGAGGCTCTCTTTGCTTTGTAGCAAATTTCTAGTACGACTGTCGAATCGCGAAGCGTCTCTTCCATCCCTCACAATATTGTTCGGCACTCCGGTCGGTCTTCAAGAGTCTCAGATTCGACTCGGGGCGTGCGTTTGCCACTGCCAGCTGCCTTTGACTGCAGCTAGTTACGGCAGTCCAGCTGTATGTTCGCTGTGCTGCAGAGCTGACCACGCGTCGGCAAGGCGGCGTGGCGTCACCGCCCGATGCTGTTGCGCCGTTCCACCATTCCGCCACAGTTACGGTCAGCGCCTGGCCTTTGCGGTCGGCCTTTCGTATGAGAAACTACGCATAATAAAGAATGTTTGATTGAGACAACATGCTTGTCCCCGCCGTCGCCCGGCTTTGGACGATCCGATTCTAACAGCCTCCTGTACACGCTATTCTGAGATCAGAAGCGGCCATCCTGTAGCTCAGATGTCTGCGTAGTGGTCAGTACAGACCCGGCGCCACTAAGTCATGGAATATTCGGTAGTACTTGACGAAATGCATCAGTCCTTTGCGTAATAACAGCGTATTGCTAAACTTCCACCGGGGCCCAAACATTTTTGTTCCTTACTAGTTTGTTTGTGTGGCCATTATTCGCAGCAAGCACATGAATATTAGTTTTGTAAATAAAAACCACCTCTTCTTGCTGCAATGTATTTCACTAATTCCAGACACGTTTCGCCGTTTACTTTAAGGCACCGTTAATTGGATGGTTCTTCGCCTTTTCGGTTGGCACCTGCATTTCTCCACATCTGGTCACACGATGAAGGTCAGAGTATAACATTACTTACGACACATAACAATTTTTTCATTTTATGATCTTTTTTCTTCATAATTTTCATTGTGTTTGCCCTAATTGCAGTGGAGACTACTGAGTCTTCTGTCACTGGTTGCAGATTTTTACCGATAACTATGCCATAGAGTCGTAACTACTGTGCCCGCTTTGTCCCCTCCACCATGTGACCAGATGAGACGCCGATGCCAACCAACAACGCGAAGAACTATTCTACTGATGAAGCCTTGTAGCAAAAGGCGAAATACTTGTAGAAGACATAAAATACAATGCAAGAAGAAAAGGCGGTTTTCATTTAGAAAACGGATATTTTTTAATCGTAGTTCCAGATTTTATTTTATTTATTAGAAATTTTATGTGAAAGCCCGCGACTGTAAAAACTATGGCCTTGTTCGTAAAATAACTTTTCCTGGTATCAGTGATGATTTTCTGTTTATTTATCTGACACATTTCCGGGAATGATTTCCACGTTTCAGTGCATACTTCGTCTATTATGTCATTAAACACCAATAATAATATCTTTTGACTCAACTGTGGTTTGAGCCCAATATTTTCGATGTGTGAGGTGCTGCAATGTTCCGTTGCCGTTACTGCGCAGTGTTCTAACAAATAATCGATTTTTACTTAAGGTTAACAGAAAAATTAAAAACATTCTGCTTATGTTTTTATAATAGCACCCTTATGTAGAAGCTCATGCTTGTGAAACACTTTACACGAATTTTTTTCTTACAGTACTAACTGGAAACAAGAAAAGTACAGAAGAAATACAGTGATAGAGATTTATTTACGTATAGTCAGAGATAACCATATAGAGATACCGTCCACGGAGTATGATATAATATTTTTTGTATAGAGAGTATTTTCCTTAATAATCTAGATCTTCGATTGCTTATATGTATTTACAAAGGTACTTACCTCTACGTTTTGTGTTTAAAGGTATCGCAGCGTCTGAAGATATTCAGTGATTCTCTTTCCGGCTTTTTATTTAATATTTTGTGCTCATACTTTTTGCCAAAACATTTTTAGTATTAAACTCTTGTGCAAATGTTCCGCACACGTTTTCCACGAATAGCGCTTTGTATGACACTGGACAACGAACACGAGCTGTTTTATTGCGAGCACCAGACACACAAACAGTGCGACGTACTCGGGAAAGAGCATGCGGAAGGTATGCACGCACAAATATGCTTCAACATAGATTCCAGCAATTTCTGTGGTGGGCGGTTCACTTATTATCACTGTGAACTCAAAGTATTTATGTCTATATTACTGTTATGCTTATATTAATGACAGATGAATGATAGTGCATCACAAACAACAAAAGCAAACAAAATGACAAGTGGAAAGATAAATGTTCGAAACAGAAAAACAAGCTTATAGTCCGTAAACAGAGCAGTAGTGACTTCCATGTGACCAGATGAGAGGAAGTTCCGGTGACAACTAGAAACGTGAACAACTATCCCACTGATGATGTCATAAAGTGAAAAAAGACGAAACACGTATAGGAAAATAAAATACAGAGCAGCAAGAAAAGCTGTTTTGTATTTATAATAAAAAATTTCTGTGCTTTCTGTGGAAGAGTGTCACGCAAAAACTCAATAGTATAAACTTGTTCCTTTAAATTTCGCAACAAATAAGAATCTGAAGGTTAAGCTCCGCGGAACTTGCAAGCCAGAACATTGGACATCCACGATCCAGTCATTTCCCTGGAAACGCTCCATTTAAATAGTTATGCACATTCATTGCAAGTCGTGGCAGGGTACCATCATGCTGAAACCGTAGCTGTCGCCGAATACCAAGTGGAACGTTTTCTACTGCGTCACGAGAAGTATTGCAAAGCAACGAACGACGCAGCGGTGCATTCAAATTGTCCGACGGAAGGTTAGGGCCAAAAATACTCCTGCCACGGTTCCAGCCCACAGGTTTATGCCAAAGTGTTCCTAAAAACCACGTTCACGGGTAACATGTGGGTTGTGTCGCGATAAATAATGATATCTGCGTAAATTGAAAATACCTTCACGAGTATAACTCGATACATCAGCCCATATCATGTTAGTAATAAATATTCGTTATTTTCCACTTCGTGGACTGTACTGTTAGAATGCGGTTTTCTGGCCGCTGGTGTTGGGTTAACGAGTAATGAAATGGATGCAGTTCTCTATCGTGCAATACTTCAACGACCAATGTTTGAGATATCTGGATCTGCCTTACTACATCAGGGTTAGTTCGTCGAGGTGATTGACGTCCCCTCACGACCATCGAGTCTGTGGGGCATAGGAATGAAAAAGTGGAAACCTTTTTTATTTATTTATATCTTTGTAATTTTTGCAATTTTTATGAACGTACGAGGAAGCAGGGGATACAACCCGTCGGCTTTGAACAATGACGTCAGAATTGGCCAGAGAGCATTTATTGCACAGATGAAAGAGCTGACAAAACTTTTCAGAAACAAAGGAATACCACAGACGAAAAATATAGTTGACACATATCAAGGCAAGTAGTATTTTCACGTTAAGGATATCGCGTGTTTGTATCGTATTATTTCTGTGGAAAATGAGGGGGGGAAATGGATGGAAATATTGGTCGCATAGAATACGTACCTCACGTCACATATATATGGATTGTATCTCGAACGAGGGACACACATCTCCTACGTAAAAGAAGACTGAATAAGAAAAGGAAAAATCCGCGCCTTTATTGCGATCATAGGCGGCTAAATCTCGGACACTGTCGGAGGGTAGTATGTGCCCTCAGCTCCCGGCGCTCCAAAATTAAGTGTAAATCTAACAAAGATCTTCCAAGATGATTGGCAAATAAAAGTCGGTAACGAGGCGTGTGTTCGACAGCATCTGGTGGCACTGGGGTTGCACGAATCACCAGACGTAGTGCAAAGAGTCGCAGGGAGACGGTGGTCATCAGAGCGGAGTTGCTGGCAATGGAGACAACGGGTGGAATCCGACAAACCGATGGTTTGTAGTCACTGTTTTGTCCCAAATTTCCTGTTGATTATGTGATACCACATTGCCCGGACATCCGAAATGAGACAAGGCTAGTGGATTCATCACTGTGGGTCACCTGATGGAGGGGAATTTGGTCTCCAGGAAGGCACGTTGCGAAAATCGTTAGTCCTGGGTGAACGCGTATCTGGGAGACTGCTGTATGTGTGTCTGTAGTCGACGAAAAGTGAGACAAATGAGGCACTAGTGATGATGTAGAAGAAGGCAGGAGAACCGCAAGCAAGGTGCGTGCTATGGATGTGCCCGCCCGGTCCATTTTCTTCTCATAGTACTCATATACAAGGCCGCAGCTTGCATATCGACGCTGACGAGTCCGTGGCCACTATCCCGTGTCTCGTAACAGACGTCAGACATAGGAGCTAAGATGGCTGGTGCGGCACGGCGGCATAATATACTCCCGTCTGGACATTCCGATGCGCTCCATGATGTGACAGTGTTACCAGCTCCTAGTTCTCATACTTGTATTTCCAAAGTCCACCCAACATTATTTTGATATAAAAACCCTTGTTTCGAATCTGGATGAAGGTTCGCATGCACACCTCCAAGTGTGGCATTTTTTCTTCACCCGGTATGTGCATTTGGTATTAAAAATTATTCCATATTTTCAGGTGGTAGTATGGAGCAGAACAAGACCAAAATGTAAGGTAAACATGGGATCTAAAATGCTTATCTTAAGAGCTATGAGCACCATCTTCGCTACTGTGAAACACATCTCATCTGGTGCAAGCACTTTGCTATTACGAAATGAGGCCACGAAATGTATTTTCTGAAGGTAACAAGTTTACTACGGTTGCACACATGGGGAAGATATCTGATAAAACGGGATACATTTTCAAATGGTTCAAATGGCTCTGAGCACTATGGGACTTAACATCTATGGTCATCAGTTCCCTAGAACTTAGAACTACTTAAACCTAACTAACCTAAGGACAGCACACAACACCCAGCCATCACGAGGCAGAGAAAATCCCTGACCCCGCAGGGAATCGAACCCGGGAACCCGGGCGTGAGAAACGAGAACGCTACCGCACGATTACGAGATGCGGGCGGATACATTTTCATCATACAAATGTTACAATAGCTTTTCATACAACAACGCCATTATTACTGTAGTACAAAGCATTGATAATATAAGCCAGTTCGACCAGTCAGCAGCATATAGATACAACTGCAATTATCATGACAAAGTCGATATAGAACGAACTGGACGGAAACTGCGTGCCAGATATAAAGAGTACACCTGCAAAAGTGATATAAATCAGTACACATTTTCGCTACACGTTAATGAAGAGAATGGTTCTGTTTCCGGTATGGAAAACTATTTAAGACTCTTGCACAAAACTGAGCCAAAAAAATCCAGTATTGTTTTCAGAGCAAAAACTGATCTAAAACAAAGGGATTTTATCGAAAACTTCAAAGACATTCCCCAAACCACACAGTAGTTTCAGTGGGCACTGAATTTTTCGTTTGTATTTCGTGTGTTACTTTCACGCAATGTATTCAGTCGTCTATTAACAGCATGTTATAGATTTATTTTTATTCATATTAAAATTGCTGTTAAAATAACTTCAGTATGCATATCACTGAGTTACCTTACTTTTAAACACGTGGCACATCGTTACGCTTTCATGTTATTAATCTGACTTTATACATATTCAATTCATTTTAATGCCTATTCTGTCTACATAAGACATAAAACTGCATCAGTTTTAGTGGAAAACATTCAATGGTTTCACACTACATCCTCTTCTTTGAACTGAGCCTAACGCTTACGAAGATGACCCGTTTGCGCAGATACTGCTCTCTTTTCCTTCGTCAGCACAGTTTTGCACAACTTCACTTCGTTTGACCTAGACAGGACAGTACACTTTGCACTCCGCAAACGAATCAGTGCCAGCTGTTTGAGAACTGACAGATAAGCGTGTAATTTTAATATTCGATAACAACACTAATCCTTCACTGTCATCATCTTACGTTAGGCCTACACGAATGAATCGATGACACTGGATCAATTGGAAAAAAAATTCTGCTTGCGCTGTGCTACATCAGGTTGCAACGAGTAACAGGGAACCTCGATAGCAAATCGAACTAATGTGTTGAGGAGACTGGTGTCTGGAAGACAACATGTTAAAGCACTGATAAACTGTCACGCTCTCTCTTTGAAACCTGTACGGATTGTAATTATGTTACTTTATATGAGATATGGCTGATATCCTGTTCGTCGCGGTATACATATATTGTTACATACACCTACCATTAATTTCTATACTTTGTGCATAGCAACAAATGTACGAAGACTTATCACTAATAATCCGTCCAATATTGTGGCTGCGATTTCTGTTGTAGCTATATGTTTTATTTTACTAAGGAAAGCAGGTGTTAAACTACCAGTTTAATAACGCACGGCTGCAAAATACTAACACGAATTCTGTACAGACGAATGGGAAAACTGGTATAAGCCGACCCTACGACTTATCTTAGAAAATAGATTAAGGAAAGGCAAAACTACTTATCTAGCATTTGTACACTTGGAGAAAGCTTTTGACAATGTTGAGTGGAATACTCTCTTTCAAATTCTGAAGGTGGCAGGGGCAAAATACAGAGAGCAAAAGGATATTTACAATTTGTACAGAAACCAGACGGCAGTTATAAGAGTCGAGGGCTATGAAAGAGTCGCAGTGGTTGGGAAGGGAGTGAGACTGGGTTGTAGCCCATCCCCGATGTAATTCAATCTCTATATTGAGCAAGCAGTAAAGGAAACAAAAGGAGTAGGTATTAAAATCTGTTGTGGTTGGCAGGAGAGCCAACCGTATTGCTAAAGGAGGCCGAAATACACGCGTTTTAGCTCACATCCGGAACATGACAAGGGAATTAGAATTGAGAAAAACGGACGTAGCTGGTGGAATACTTAACTTTAATCCATTAATGGAGAACGTCGCTCTTTATGGTACATGATTCACAATATCAAAAGTACGGATACTGGCGCCTTGCTAGGTCGTAGCAAATAACGTAGCTGAAGGCTATGCTAACTATCGTCTCGGCAAATGAGAGCGTAGAAGTCAGTGAACCATCGCTAGCAAAGTCGGCCGTATAACTGGGGCGAGTTCTACGAAGTCTCTCTAGACCTGCCGTGTGCGGCGCTCGGTCTGTAATCACTGATAGTGGCGACACGCGGGTCCGACGTATATTACCGGACCGCCGCCGATTTAAAGGCTACCACCTAGCAAGTGTGGTGTCTGGCGGTGACACCACAAAATCCATGTAGAAGAAATTGAGATATGCTGATGACATTGTAATTCTGCCAGAGACAGAAAAGGACTAGGAAGAGCAGTTGAACGGAATGGACAGTGTCTTGAAAGGAGGATGTAAGATGAACATCAACAAAAGCAAAACGAGGATAATGGAATGTAGCCGAATTAAATCAGGTGATGCTGCCGGAATTAGATTACGAAATGCGACACTTAAACTAGTAATGGAGTTTTGCTGTTTGGGGAGCAAAATAACTGATGATGCTCGAAGTAGAGAGGATATAAAATGAAGACTGGCAATGGCAAGGAAAGTATTTCTGAAGAAGAGAAATTTGTTAACATCGAGTTTAGATTTAAATGTCAGGAAGTGTAGCCATGTATGGAAGTGAAACGTGGACGATAAATAGTTTAGACAAGAAGAGAATAGAAGTTTTCCAAATTTGGTGCTACAGAAGAATGCTGAAGATTAGATGGGTAGATCATATAACTAATGAGGAGGTATTGGATTGGAGAGGGCTGAAGTTTGTGGCACGACTTGACTAGAAGAAGGGATCGATTGGCAGGGCATATTCTGAGGCATCAAGGGATCACCAGTTGGGTTTTGGAGGGTAGAGTGGAGGGTAAAAATCGTAGAGGGTGAGCAAGGGGTGGGCACACTAAACAGATTCAGAAGTATGTAGGTTGCAGTAGGTACCGGGAGATGAAGAAGCTTGCACACGATAGAATAGCATGGACAGCTGCAACAAACCAGTCTCTGGACTGAAGACCACAACAACAACAGTAAGCGTCATGATTTTATGGAAAACTAGTAACAACAAGGAGTGAAAGTACTATGTATTTTACCCAGAAAGAGCTTTGGACTTTGAAAGTTGGCTTATACATACTAGATAAATTACAAATATTCGCCAGTCCCTGTGGCCGAGCGGTTCTAGGCCCTGCAGTCAGGAACCACGCGGCTGCTACTGTCGCAGGTTCGAATCCTGCCTCGGGCATGGATGTGTGTGATGTCCTTAGGTTACTTTGGTTTACGTAGATCTAAGTCTAGGGGACTGATGACCTCAGATGTTAAGTCCCATAGTGCTCAGAGCCATTTGAACAATTTTGAACCAAATATTCGGCGTCGTCTGCTCACATACGACTTCTGCTGTTATCTTTCGAACTTGGATACTTTTTCGCTAGAACCAAGAGAAACGTACAAAAATAGCTTCATAATGCGTTTTTCTTGAGTAACTCGAAAAACATGGCATCCACCAAAAACTTAATCCAGTACAAAATCTAACTACATTAAATCTCCTACAAAAAGACACTCTTCATTTTTTTCTGTACGACTGATAGTTTGCGCGTAGCGAGCGACAGGATATTAAAATCTCGGGTTTATGAAAGCGTTTTATGTTGCATAAAACCCAACAGTAGGGTCATAAATAATTTTTTGACAAGTATAATTAGTTACATATAGGAGTGAATGTTCATTACAAGCAGGAAATTTTTTTGTTATTTTCTACAGTATCAGCTAACCGTAAAGGCATTCTACAGCTCTGAGAATGTGATATACGTTATGCGAACATTAATTCATCCCGGGAACTTATTTTCAGCAATACTCATGTCTTTTCTCTTAGTAGCTATTATCGTTGGAAACATCAGGTTAGATACAGAGAGATCTTAAGTGACGCCTAAACTGATATTAGTAATCTGAGGAGAGAAAATGCCCGTTAGTGAAACACAGGAAAATGATGGCAGTTAGGTAGTGGCGTCTTCTCGTTCTACAGATGTTATAGATTTCGAAAAGCTGTTAGACGGTTAGATATCAGCTGTACTTTCTCTTACTCTGTAATTATGAAATTAATTATTTTCAGTTTAGGTTTTGTTGTAATTTCAAGCCGATGCAGATTGGTGAAGCCTAAAAATGGCTCAATATGAAATTTTCAAAACACTTTTTCACTTTATCTTATTTGAAACTTTTTTATAGAAGATGTGGACTTACTAATTTCTGAATGAGTTTATAGGCTTGCCTCCTCTTCCCGGAATCTTGTGCTCTGACTCTTGCGGTATGAAGTACAGAGTTTCGCGAACCTTCGACATCGATCTCATTAGAGACGGAGTACAAGTTAAGTCAGGGGAGGGAGGGCAAAGGAACCATCTTTGACCCATTTAAGCAAAGTTCTAGGCGAAGAACAGCGTAGTAGCAGAAGAGCCGAGAACTTCTGATGGCCTAAGTGCAGCAGAGAGTTTCGGCTCCCCGGTGATCTTCGTCTGTCTAACGGACGTTGCGCCAACGCTCGAGATCCTATCACACGTGAAGTGCAGGAAGCACAAAATCGAAGAAACTGTACTAGTTCGAAATTTATGTTCTGAACTTCGATGTTGTTGTTGTTGTTGTTGTCTTCAGTCCTGAGACTGGTTTGATGCAGCTCTCCATGCTACTCTATCCTGTGCAAGCTGCTTCATCTCCCATTACCTACTGCAACCTACATCCTTCTGAATCTGCTTAGTGTACTCATCTCTCGGTCTCCCTCTACGATTTTTACCCTCCACGCTGCCCTCCAATGCTAAATTTGTGATCCCTTGATGCCTCAGAACATGTCCTACCAACCGATCCCTTCTTCTAGTCAAGTTGTGCCACAAACTTCTCTTCTCCCCAATCCTATTCAATACCTCCTCATTAGTTACGTGATCTATCCACCTTATCTTCAGTATTCTTCTGTAGCACCACATTTCGAAAGCTTCTATTCTCTTTTTGTCCAAACTAGTTATCGTCCATGTTTCACTTCCATACATGGCTACACTCCAAACAAATACTTTCAGATACATAAATCTATATTCGATGTTAACAAATTTCTCTTCTTCAGAAACGCTTTCCTTGCCATTGCCAGTCTACATTTTATATCCTCTCTACTTCGACCATCATCAGTTATTTTACTTCCTAAATAGCAAAACTCCTTTACTACTTTAAGTGTCTCATTTCCTAATCTAATTCCCTCAGCATCTCCCGATTTAATTTGACTACATTCCATTATCCTCGTTTGGCTTTTGTTAATGTTCATCTTATATCCTCCTTTCAAGACACTGTCCATTCCGTTCAACTGCTCTTCCAAGTCCTTTGCCGTCTCTGACAGAATTACAATGTCATCGGCGAACCTCAAAGTTTTTACTTCGGCTCCATGAATTTTAATACCTACTCCAAATTTTTCTTTTGTTTCCTTTACTGCTTGCTCAATATACAGATTGAATAACATCGGGGAGAGGCTACAACCCTGTCTCACTCCTTTCCCAACCACTGCTTCCCTTTCATGCCCCTCGACTCTTATTACTGCCATCTGGTTTCTGTACAAATTATAAATAGCCTTTCGCTCCCTGTATTTTACCCCTGCCACCTTTAGAATTTGAAAAAGAGTATTCCAGTCTACATTGTCAAAAGCTTTCTCTAAGTCTTCAAATGCTAGAAACGTAGGTTTGCCTTTTCTTAATCTTTCTTCTAAGATAAGTCGTAAGGTCAGTATTGCCTCACGTGTTCCAACATTTCGACGGAATCCAAACTGATCCTCCCCGAGGTCTGCATCTACCAGTTTTTCCATTCGTCTGTAAAGAATTCGCGTTAGTATTTTGCAGCCGTGGCTTATTAAACTGATAGTTCGGTAATTTTCACATCTGTCAGCACCTGCTTTCTTTGGGATTGGAATTATTATATTCTTCTTGAAGTCTGAGGGTATTTCGCCTGTCTGATACATCTTGCTCACCAGCTGGTAGAGTTTTGTCATGACTGGCTCTCCCAAGGCCGTCAGTAGTTCTAATGGAATGTTGTCTACTCCAGGGGCCTTGTTTCGACTCAGGTCTTTCAGTGCTCTGTCAAACTCTTCACGCAGTATCGTATCTCCCATTTCGTCTTCATCTACATCCTCTTCTATTTCCATAATATTGTCCTCAAGTACATCGCCCTTGTATAAACCTTCTATATACTCCTTCCACCTTTCTGCCTTCCCTTCTTTGCTTAGAACTGGGCTGCCATCTGAGCTCTTGATATTCATACACGTGGTTCTCTTCTCTCCAAAGGTCTCTTTAATTTTCCTGTAGGCTGTATCTATCTTACCCCTAGTGAGATAAGCTTCTACATCCTTACATTTGTCCTCTAGCCATCCCTGTTTAGCCATTTTGCATTTCCTATCGATCTCATTTTTGAGACGTTTGTATTCCTTTTTGCCTGCTTCATTTACTGCATTTTTATATTTTCTCCTTTCATCAATTAAATTCAATATTTCTTCTGTTACCCAAGGATTTCTAGCAGCCCTCGTCTTTGTACCTACTTTATCCTCTGCTGCCTTCACTACTACATCCCTCAGAGCTACCCATTCTTCTTCTACTGTATTTCTTTCCCCTATTCCTGTCAATTGTTCCCTTATGCTCTCTCTGAAACTCTGTACAACCTCTGGTTCTTTCAGTTTATCCAGGTCCCATCTCCTTAATTTCTCACCTTTTTGCAGTTTCTTCAGTTTTAATCTACAGGTCATAACCAATAGATTGTAGTCAGAGTCCACATCTGCCCCTGGAAATGTCTTACAACTTAAAACCTGGTTCCTAAATCTCTGTCTTACCATTATATAATCTATCTGATACCTTTTAGTATCTCCAGGGTTCTTCCATGTATACAACCTTCTTTCATGATTCTTAAACCAAGTGTTAGCTATGATTAAGTTGTGCTCTGTGCAAAATTCTACTAGGCGGCTTCCTCTTTCATTTCTTAGCCCCAATCCATATTCACCTACTATGTTTCCTTCTCTCCCTTTTCCTACACTCGAATTCCAGTCACCCATGACTATTAGATTTTCGTCACCCTTCACTATCTGAATAATTTCTTTTATTTGATCATACATTTCTTCAATTTCTTCGTCATCTGCAGAGCTAGTTGGCATATAAACTTGTACTACTGTAGTAGGTGTGGGCTTCGTATCTATCTTGGCCACAATAATGCGTTCACTATGCTGTTTGTAGTAGCTTACCCGCATTCCTATTTTCCTATTCATTATTAAACCTACTCCTGCATTACCCCTATTTGATTTTGTGTTTATAACCCTGTAGTCCCCTGACCAGAAGTCTTGTTCCTCCTGCCACCGAACTTCACTAATTCCCACTATATCTAACTTTAACCTATCCATTTCCCTTTTTAAATTTTCTAACCTACCTGCCCGATTAAGGGATCTGACATTCCACGCTCCGATCCGTAGAACGCCAGTTTTCTTTCTCCTGATAACGACATCCTCCTGAGTAGTCCCCGCCCGGAGATCCGAATGGGGGACTATTTTACCTCCGGAATATTTTACCCAAGAGGATGCCATCATCATTTAATCATACAGTAAAGCTGCATGTCCTCGGGAAAAATTACGGCTGTAGTTTCCCCTTGCTTTCAGCCGTTCGCAGTACCAGCACAGCAAGGCCGTTTTGGTTAATGTTGCAAGGCCAGATCAGTCAATCATCCAGACTGTTGCCCCTGCAACTACTGAAAAGGCTACTGCCCCTCTTCTGAACTTCGATAAACGTATTAAAATGCAACGGGAAAATCAATAAAACATTATTTCAATGTCTCTGCCTCGTTATAAGGTTTCCAACCTTTATTAGGTACCCACAGCTCAAAAAAATTATTATAATACAAATAGTCAGGATAAATAGGGTACTGAAATGAAATATGGCTATTTTTAGCCTTAGTTTACTACAAAGTCAACACCTGAATTCCCAGAATTAGCATACAGAACAAATTACAGAAAGCTACGTAGCTGCGATGGGTCCAATGCCTCTGCAGGGACTACGTAATTAACAAGGGGTGGAAGATGGGGTGGTCAAAAGATCACCACCTTTCATCGTAACACATGTTTCTCTCTTCAGTTACAAACCTGACATTCGCAACTTTAGATAAAATAACCATGGAACAGTCATCGATATTGTATTATGATTCTTTATGACACGTAAAAATTTCATGTTTATGTTAAGTTCTGATGCTTTATGAAAGTATTTTGTTATATTTAAAAAATTGATCTCACTGTTTTAATCGTCTAGTTTTATATCTACGTATAAATCGAACAATTTAACAGAGAGAGTAAAAGGAAAGTACTTCTCATTTAAAACTAACCCTACATTACGTGGAAATTAGGCACCGCACTCAAGCTTTTACTCAAACGTGCTGTCTTCCTAGTAAGACAATTTATTTTTCAAAGAAAGTCACTAAGGTGGTTCCCTTGTGTGCTGTGTTTTTCTGAACTAACGGTTTAATCGCACCTTGTTTTACTACACTGTGAAGTGTGTGTGTGTGTGTGTGTGTGTGTGTGTGTGTGTGTGTGTGTGTGTGTGCAAATGCTTCAACCAGTCTCACTGGAAGTGATCTCCCAGCTCAGAAAAACTTTCGAAGGCCACCTGACTCAAGTACTTCTAAAGTACCCACACACCACACACACTTCCATATAACAGAGCGAAACAGAATGATAAGTGTCGATATATCTTTAGAATAACACACGTACATAAGAAAATAATTTCGTGAAAGTAACAAGTTATACTAATATTTGTGGGCTCCTCGTTTATAGTGATTGCCAATACATGGGAGTCATTTTGCCAAACACGCATTCACCTGTTGTCAGTGGCAGTAATAATGAATCATTTAAGAAACCATTCAACAGAGCTTCAGCATTTCTCGTCTGTGAAATTATAATTCAGAGACACAGTACTACATCACGTAACACACCAACAACCAGCAAAATAGGAATGTACATCGACTTATATTATTCAGTTCCTGAAAAAACTAACCAGCCTGCCAAGATTTTGTGAATTCGGAATCTTACTGTATTCATCTCTTGGTCTCACTCTACGATTCCCCCCTCCCTTCCCCCCGCACCCACACTTCCCTCCAGTATTAAATTGGTGACCCCTTGAAGCCTCTGAATGTGTCCTATCAACCGATCCCTTCTTTTAGTCAGGTTGTACCACAATATTCTCCCCAATTCGATTCACTACCTCCTCATTAGTTATGTGATCTACTCATCTAATCTACAGCATACTGTTGAAGCACCACATTTCAAAAGCTTCTATTCTCTTCCTGTCTAAACTGTTTATCGTCCATGTTTCACTTCTATATATGGCTACACCCCATTTAAATACTTCCAGAAAGGACTTTCTGAGACTTAAATCTGTACTTGATGGCCGGCGTCGGTGGCCGTGCAGTTCTAGGCGCTGCAGTCCGGAACCGCGGGACTGCTACTTTCGCAGGTTGGAATCCTGCCTCGGGCATGGATGTGTGTGATGTCCTGAGGTTGGTTTGGTTTAAGTAGTTCTAAGTTCTAGGGGACTGATGACCTAAGACGTTAAGTCCCATAGCGCTCAGATCCGTTTGAACCAATTTTTTGTACTTGATGTTGACAAGTTTCTCTTCGTCAGAAATGGTTTTGTTGCATTTGCTAATTTAATTTCCTCAGCATCACCTGATTTAATTCGACTACACTCCATTCTCCTCGTTTTGCCTTTGTTAGTCTTCATCTTGTATTCTCCTCTCAAGATTGTGTCCATTTCGTTCAATTGCTCTTTCAGATCCTTTTCTGTCTTTGACAGCATTACAATATCATCGGCAAACCTCAATGTGTTTTTTCTTCTCCCTGGAGTTTAATGCCTACTCCAAATTTTTCTTTTGTTTCCTTTACTACTTGCTCATAACTGCCATCTGGTTTCTGCACAAATTGTAAATGGCCTTTCGCTCAATGTATTTTACCCCTGGAGCGTTTATAATTTGAAAGCGAATATTCCAGTCAACATTGTCAAAAACTATATCTAAGTCTACAAATGCTGTACACGTAGGTTTGTCTTTCCTTGACCTATCTTCCATGAGAAGTCGTAGGGTCAGTATTGCCTCGCATGTTCCTAAGTTTCTCCGAAATCCAAAATGATCTTTCTCGAGGTCCGCTTCTATCGAGTTTTTCATCCCGGTAGCAGCTACAAAAACAAACCTTGCACTTCTAAGAAAGAGAATACAAAGTACAATGAAAGGTCCTTATAAATGGATGCAGTTACCAGTCTACAATTACTAATTCACAACCTCTTCAATCCCAAACTCGTGACTGAGTGATGGCCAACTGCTCACCAGAGATTGTTTCCGACGTAGTAATTGATCAAAGAGTTTACGAAAGTATCGGGATCAATACATACGAAAGCTGGTCAATTTAATATCTAAGTTGTAAGACAGATACTTAGGGTCTTGAAAAAGGAAAATAGGGGGTGCAGAAATGAAAGAGCCATCAATCAAAAACCTTTCGATAGTAGTGTTCCAGTAGTATGTTATTTGAAATGAAGGAAAAGGAAGGTTAGGATTTGACGTCCCTCCGACTGTGAGGTCATTACAGACGGAGCACAAGCTCGGAATATTTCAAGGGTGAGGAAGTAACATTATACCGGCGTTTGCCTGCAGCTCTTTTGGGAAATCATGGAAAACCTGAATGTGGATAGTCGGACGCAGATTCGAAGCATCGTCCACCTGAATGTGGGTCAAGTGTGCTAACCACTGTGCCACCTCGCCCGGTATTTTAAGATGGGATCAACAACATTAACATCACAGGGAAACATAAATGGTTTAACAGAAAATTTAAACATATACTACGTCTTATATTTAGCTGTAAGAATGGTTTTGATTGTTCCTTGAGGACGCCACTCTCGCAGTGTGGTGAAATGAGGTGGAAAGGAAACGTTTTAGGGGAAAACACGTTAAGAAAAGTACTGTTCTACCTAATGTACTGTCCAACGTACGTTAGCTCAAGAGTTAGCCATATCTGTAAATATTCCTTTCGGAATGGTCAGTTTCCTCACTGATTAAAGCACTCTTTATATTAAAAAAGGAGAAGGGCAATTTTAGACCTATTTCTATATCATCGGTCTTTGATAAAGTTATTGACAAGGCTACATATACAAGGGTAATTCATTATTTCAGTTTACATAATTTGCTATCAAACGTACAGTTTGGTTTTAGAAGTGGTTTAAGAAGAAGTGGTTTAAGAACTGAAAATGCTGTAATCTCTTTTTTCTGTCGAGCTCAGGATAGATTAAAAGGCTGCGAGCGCTTGGCATCTTCTCTTCTACGTAAGGCTTTTTATTGTGTTGAATAGAAAGTATTACTGCAGAAGTTGCACTATTATGGTATAAGGGGAATAGCTCAAACTGGTTCACCTCTTGCCTTAAGAACAAACCCAGAAGGTCATTCTCCGCAGAAATGTGAATGGCTACGACAAGTAATAACAATCGGGTATAGTTAAGTAGGGGGTCGCTACTGTTTCTTATTTATATAAATGATATTCCTTCTAGTATTCTAAAATATTTTTGTCTGCTGATGACACCAGCTTGGTAGTGAGGAATGTAGTGTGCAATACGGATGCAATATCAAATAAAGCAGTTCAAAACATATGTTCATAACTTGCAGAAAATAAATTGATGCTAAATCATAGTAAGACTCAGTCTTTACTGTTTCTAACATACCATTAAAAAAAACTGACATTCTGATTACACAGAATGGACAAACGATTAGTGATAATCGATACTTCCTATATGTAGGTTCTCAGATAGATAGTAAACTGTTGTGTAAAGCCCATGTTCAGGATCTTGTCCAAAAACTAAATGCTCCTTTACCATTTGGACGACATGTGAAATAAATGAAACACGGAAAGTAGTCTGCTTTGATTATTTTCATTCGCTTATGTCGTAAAGTAATGTTTTTGAAGTAACTCTTATGATTCAAAAATGATATTTTTGGCTCATAAACGGACGCTTCGAGCAGTATCTGGTGTAAGTTCGCGAACCTCTTGTCCAGCCCCGTTCAGTAGTCTGGAAATTCTGACAATATGCTCCCAATACATATTTTGTTTAAAGGCGTTTGTCGTTGACAATACCAGCTTATTCCCAAGAGTTATCAGCTTTCATTCAGTTAATATTAGGCAAAAATCCAGTTTGCATTTGCAGTGCACCTGATTGACCTTTGTGTAGAAGGACGTGCAGTATTCTGTTGCATCCATTTCCAATAAGCTGCCACAAGAATTCAAAAATCTCAGCAGTAATCCACGCACTTTCAATTCAAAACTGAAGAGTTTCCTCATGGCTCTTTCCTTCTACACTGTCGAGGAAACCAGAAAAAGTTTTGAAAAATTAAGCTAATTTCTATGTTACGTAGTTGATTATTTACACTTACGGCTTGTTTCCATAGAATTCGTAAAGGTTTCATTTTATCTATTATTACTCTTCTGTTATGATTTCATGTACTGATCCGTTCCATGACCATGGAGACTTGCTCCTCAGTTTGATCCTACGGAAAATGATGTATAAAGTAAAAAAATAAAAAAAATATAAAAAGAAAAGGGAATTTAAGAGGAAAAAGTCAGGGCAGTCCATCAACTCAAGTAATTCAATGAAAGTCCTTTACATTAATTAATAAGGACATTGTGCACGTTGCCTTGCCAGTATAAGCGGTACTTATATTTTTTATTTTATTTTTGAATTTTCACTTTAATATTCTCTTGCAGCATTCAAGTAAAATTTGTTGCGCAGAGTAGGATCGTCGCCTCAGCAAAGATTGTTTGCTACCCTGGAATATGCTGATACACCAGCCACTATGCATCGCTGTGTCCAAGTCTGTACGAACAGTGGGAGAAATCACATGTTGGCCGCACTAGACCACCTAGAGCGTCGAATCGAGGCTGGAGTCTTCCTCTGGCACAGCTTTCAGCTAGCTATTGACGTGTCAGGCAGGGAGGACAGGGCGGGGTGTGGACATTGAAGTTTCACGAAAGAAAGAGTTAACTAAGACATAACGCATACTGCTAGGTATACAGAATCGGCCTGTGAGGCCATTAGCCAGTCAGGTCAATCATGAGAGGATGTTACTTCCAATGGGACAAAGTTCGAGGAATAAGACGAGTAGAAGGGGGATGACGTCATTGCTAGACTGGTGGATCCGACGCTCCAGGCCGCGGCCACGCTGCATATTGGCTGTCCATAGCGGTGAATAGTGACTTGTTTGTCGGTGTATCAGACGGGAACAAACAACCTCCTCTGCACTTACGTTGCAACGAATTGTACACGAACATTTCCTGAGGGTATGAAAGTGGACAATCAGAAATAAAATAAAAATTTGGAATACTAATCCAACTGGCTAGGCGACCTGCACAATATGTTGCGGCCAGTCGAGTAGCTGGCTTTGGGTTTCTGAGTTTCCAAGCTATTAATTTCTTCCTTTTGGTGTATTGCATATAAATATCTCCTGTAAAATCTCGCTTACAGAATACAAGACATGTTTTGATGTTGGTGCGGAATGCCTGCCGGATGCATATCTGAAATGCGCACACTCAATATACAGACTGTAAAAAAAAGTGTCGAATACTTTGAGAGGTGGCATTCCTTATCGAAACAAGAAAAATAAGTCAGATAAAAATGGATCCGAAAATGCATACTTTCTGCTTTAAAGACGCGTTTACAGGAGGTATTCAGCGTTGTTCCATTCATGACAGTGCACCCCTCTGCCCTCTGGCGTAAGAAATGACGAAGTACAACCGGTTGTTGTCGTGCCTGCTGGTACGCACTGGTAACGCGATCCTGTAGTGCCTGCACATCGTTGATTGGCGTGGACCAATTGCTTCAAGTGTCCTCATAATCAAAAGTCAAGGGGAAAGAGGTCTGGGGAACGAGTAGACCAAGGTATGTCACTGCCACGTGCCCCCCCCCCCCCCCCCCCCCCAACCCCACGACCAGTCCAGTGGCTCTGAATTGTCTTGTGTTACATGTTCGTGCGCACTTTGAAGAAAGTGTGCTGGTGCGCCATCATGTATGAACCACTTTTGTATTCGTTACTGAACTGGCACAGCCTCCAGCAATGTAGACAATATATTAATGAGAAAGTCCAGATAATGTACCCTAGTTAACCTGTGGGGTAGCACGTATGGTCCTATTAACCCATCGCCAAGTACGCCTGGCCTTACATTGACTGTGGGTCGGTATTCATGCCCTCTTTCCTGAATTGCTTGGGGCCTTACATCTGTTGCTTATGGAAATCACAACACTATCTCTTGTAAACACTGCCTCATCGGTAAACAAGATCGTGGATGTGAACAGTGGAAGCCCGCAGGTGTGACCGCGCGGTTCTTGGCGCTTCAGTCTGGAACCGCGTGACCGCTACGGTCTCAGGTTCAAATCCTGCCTCGGGCATGGATGTGTGTGATGTCCTTAGGTTTGTTAGGTTTAAGTAGTTCTAAGTCCTAGAGGACTGATGACCTCAGATGTTAACTCCCATAGTGCTCAGAGCCATTTGAACCATTTTGAACAGTTGGCCTGCGGCACCCTTCTGCAACAGTCGTTGACAGAACCACCGTCTCCCACGATGGTCCTGTGGCCTTAAGGCCTGAACGCTCTGTTGATGATATGGTTCCAGCAATAGTTCATGAAGTACCTATCAGATAAGAAAGTGAGACATGCCTTCTGCTGCTGCTAAACGTCGCTCACTGGTACCTGGGGTTTCTTCCCATAAGGCATCTAACGGTAGTTAAGACATCATAATACCCTGCCCACACATTTGACGGAGCGCTAGTGCAACGACTGTGCAAATATCCGCAACCAGGCGTCACGCAGGCAATCCTATATACACGTGGTTATCTCGGAAAGTATTCTTTCCGGTCGCATGCTTATTGGACTTATTTTTCTTGTTTCGATGAGCACCACCGCATCTCAAACTATTACACTTTTTTTTTGAACACGCTATATGTACAGGGTGGTCAGAAATAGACTAAAGAGCTTGTAAAGGTGTTGCAGCGTAGGTTGTTAAGAAAAAAAATCGATACGTGGCACCGTTTCCGATTTAATTAGTATTGAAGATAGCTAATTAGATAGTTGTGTGAGCAAGTTCAAGTAGCCAGCTAGACGTGTTCTTAGTTCTGTTTCCTAAAACCGATCAAGAGAGCGATATAAAAACTGGACGTGGGACGGCGGAAAGGATGGAATCCGAGCCAACAGCTGTCTCGTGTGCTGTTATGTGCGCTATGAGAACAACTGACACAAATAATTTTATCTGGTGAAGTGCTTGAATTTGCGCGGCAACTGAATGGCTAAAGTGATTGCTAATGTGCAGCGTATCGAAGGTTTTTTTCAACATTTACTTGTCAGCACATCCTGTCCTGCAGTACAGTCACAAGCATTCCAGGTTATTTCCGACTTTCTGTATACTCCAGGTTGAGCCGTCTGAGCTGTTAACTTAGGCCCAGTATACATCGAGCAACAAACTCGCGGAACACGAATCGCATGGCATGTTTCAGGGCTGCTCTTCGACAGCGTGCTCGTGTTCAGCGACTGTCTCGATACGAAAGTCGCAAGCCTCTGGTTCCCCATCAAAATGGGAAACATGCGATGATGTTACGCAGTCTGTTCGTTTTCCGAGTAAGTTTCTACTTGCCTGTCGTGGTGACAACATGTAAAACAACTGAAAATTTTCATGCGTTACCACGTCTTTGGGATGTGACATTCCAAGGCTACAAGAACACAAGTAAAAGCAGTCATGATATGACACAGTTAACCAATAAATAAGAAATTTAGCAACACTACATGCAAAAAATATACAACTTATTGTCACAATCCAAGAAAGAATACAAGAAGCTGTGTGAGTCCGAAAAAGTCATACTGTTCTTCTTACAACCCATTACAGTATTTACAACAAGGATGGAATCCTGGCGAAGTTGATATACAGACTGCGATGAACGCAGTGAAAATAGAACAGACTCTCCATGTAGGAAGTACGTTTTTTTTTTTCACAATAGCTCAATTTCTCTTTGATTTTCCTCTACGTATTTGACTTCTGGTCTTTCTAGCTTTGCAGCTCTCATGAATCTTCTTTTTCATGGTACGCCAAAAGTAGATTCATTTCCTCTGCAGTACTTCAGTCTCCGAAGATGTTTTTCATTAAATTTTTCTCAGGACTGTTTCAGTTCTTGAAAGTATCGATCTCCAAATCCACATTTCAAAAGAATTGGTTTTCTTGCGAACCAGTCTTTTCATTGAGAACGACTGTAACACGCACAAAACTATTTTGGTCAATCGTGACAACTCACTTTTAGCAACTTGTTTAATTTATTTTTGGCAGATTTTCCAAGTTCTCTCCTTCTTATTTACTCAGTACATGAGCTGCTTTCTGATCTAATAAATCCAAAAATGAATTTTCTCTCTGCCCCCTACAAGGTTTTATGAAGCTCATATCTTACTTTTTTTTGATTAAATGCTCTCACCCTCCCCCATTTTTTCCATTTTCTACATGTAGTAGACTTGTAGTTACCATCGAACAGAAACGGAGGGAGTGTACATCCCTATCCGATTCCTTTTCGTATTCCGAAATTTTCTGTATATTACTGAGTATTTTAATGTTGCTTCTCGGTCCACACACAGAATTCTGGTTAGCAGAATAAGGTGCTCTGGCATTTCCATACAGCATAGTAGTACCCACGTTTTTGACTAACTTACACGGGCAACCGATTCTCTGTAGTTTATGAAGGACATAAGTAAATTATGTTGATATTCTCTGTCTTTCTCAGCTATCTGTCTTAAGTTTGATATTTGCTTCCTTGTTCCTTCTAAATATGTTCAGTTATTTTTATGCCAAAATTGATTACATTTGATGTCGCAGCATGAATGAAGAAATAAAAATAAAAATATTTCACAAAATTACCAATGTAACAGCCCAATCTGCACAAAGTCACCCTGAACTGTACCTAAAATTCTGTTGATGGCGTTGTGAGAATACCCACTTCCCTGTCTCTCCCCCCGCCCCCCTCAAGTTACACATTACTGTCCTGTTTAGGACGAGCCCGATCTACACTTAACATCGGAGGTATATGCCATGTTGTAAGCCTCGTGATGGTTCCATTATTCCATTATAATCTATTTCTATTTTGTCGCATGTCTTAACAAAAAATTAACTTGTCCAGCTTTAAATATAAAGGCTAGATTCCCGTACAAGATGGCAAGTCATGGACGTCAATCTATTGCAGAATTATGGAACACGTTTTATGGTTGAGAACTGAGGATTTTTGGAGAAAGAAAATCTCCTGTATAAAAATCAACGTGGATGCCGCAAATAGAGATCTTGCCTAACATGTCTTTCATACGCTGTAGACTTGGGCTCTCACATTGATGCCGTGTTGCTTGACTTCAGCAAGGCATTTGACACTGTCCGCCACTGCTGTTTAGGGAAAAAAAAGGAGCTTGTCGAGTATGAGTTCAGATCTGCGACTGAGTTCAACACTTCCTTACAGGTAAAATCAACACGTCGCTCTTAACAGAACAGAATTTTAAGAGTACCCAGAGTAAGTGGGATAGGACCATTATTGTTTACTAGGTACGTAACTGATTTATCAGAAAGTGCCGTATGCTCTTTAAGACTTTTCGCAGGTGAAGCGGTTGTCTATAACAACGTAATAAAACGCCAGAAAACGCTATCAATTTGCAGGATGAACTCTAGAGAACTGACAAATGTCACAGGCTCTGACAGCTAATGCTAAGCATAAATAAATGTACATAGGAAAATAAAGCCACTACTGCAAACTAAGCTATTCATGAGAATCGGTATCTATCGAACAATATCTCCAGATCGATCTTAAGTGCAATGATCACATTGAAACAAACTGAAGGAAAAGCAGATGCCACACAGATATACATACATAACTCATCCACGAAGATGGTGGCTTACGAAGCGTTTGTTCGTCCGATTCTTCAGTACTGCTCATCAATATGGGACACTTACCAGGTAGAACTGATAGAAGAGATAGAGAATATCCAGGAAGACCAGCTGCGCGTTTCGTCTCGGGATCGTTTAGTCGACGCGAAGGCTTTACCGAGATACTCAACAAAATCCATTGGCAGTCGTTGCAATTGAAGCGTTGTACATCACGGTGGGGTTTACTATTGAAACTTCGAGAGAGTAGTTTCCAGGAAGAGTAGGACAACACATTACTTTCTCGCACATACACCTCGGTCATAATCACGACGAGAAAATTCGTGAAGTTGGAGCAAACACTGAGGCTTACGCTACAGGGGAGTATGATGTAGAAGTAGAAGTGAAAGTGTGAAATATGAAGTCTGGCTGACATTTTCTTTGTTTAAGAAAGCTCGAGACGAGCACTCGCGGTTCGTTGCAGACACGCTGACGACTGGCTAAGAGCTCAGAATGTCCCCCTAGTGAAGTCTATATAAAGAGGACGACGTTTAAAATTTGCAGCCGTCTCGTGCAGGGAGGAGACTCCGCCATTCCTCTGGTAGGTAGGCGCCAGGGGTCGTATCGCTAAGCGGTCTGATACATGAAGACGTACGGCGCCAGAGAGATGCGTGATGACGCGGGGGAAATTTACCGGCAGGGCGGCTCTGGCGGCAGCAATGCCGGAATAGAGATGAGGCACCCTGTCGAGGGGTGGGAGTGGCGGAGGAGAGAGGAGGGGGAAGTTAAAGAAAAAAGGCCCGCCGTGTGCACGAGTGTGCGCCGGGGAGGGTTCCCCAGAAAGTGGCCTGCTCCAGAGCTGAATAGGAAAGAACTGTTTGTTGATTCTCTATTCCTGTATTATATTCGCTCCTAATGGATGTCTGTCTGATGGATAGTACACCAGCCGAAGCAGGGGGAGACGCGAGAGAGGTTTCGGAAATCCATTTTTCATTCTGCCGGTTTACGCACCACTTCAGATCTGTCCTGGAAATTTTATTCTCGTTTCCGGGGCCGGTCGGTGCAGTTTATGCGCTGCAGACCTTCTTTCAGTTGAGCATGTGCTGTCAGCACACAACAAACAGGCCTGCCAATGGAAGAAAAAGACAGGATGGTATTTTTGCAGCTATCGCGTTTCATCTTTCACTGCACGTCTACTGATGAACACAGACTCCGCAGCTCCGATTTATAGAAGCTTTTCCTACTGCATGAATGACGTTCCTCTATTGGTGGACTAACTGAAAGCGCATGAAAGGTGGCTGTTTGTTCACATCCTTTCATCACTGCTACAGTTGCTCTGAGAGAAAAGATTGGCAGTATCCTTATGGATACATCGCTGTACATACGGCTTTAGACTGTCGATGTGTACATATAAACACATTACACATACATTTACTATTGATCTCTTAAAAGCAGGAATGTCATTGAGCTGGACTAAGAACGTTTTCCTTTTCGCTTTTATGTGTAATAGTAGTCAGTGCTGTAACCTCAGCTTCCGCTTAGCGCAAGGCAATTAGAATAGTTAGATGCTTCTGTGAGGACCAGTCACATGCTGCGGCGCTTGGACTCTGAAAAATATGACTGCACTTCTCTACGTACAGTTGTAGGGCTCTCAGTCTATTTCTGATCTGAACAGATGGAATTATACACTGAAGAACCAAAGAAACTGATACCCCTGCTTAAAATCGTGTAAGGGCCCCGCGAGCACGCAGAAGTGCCGCAACACAACATGGCATGAACTCGACTAACGTCTGAAGTAGTGCTGGAGGGAGTTGACGCCATGAAGCCTGCAGGGCTATCCATAAATCCGTAAGAGTATGGGTGGGAGGAGGTCTCTTCTGAACAGCACTTACAAGGCAGCCCAGTTATATTCAACAATTTTCATGGCTGGGTAGCTTGGTGTCCAGGGGAAGTGTTTAAACTCAGAAGAGTGTTTCGGGAGCCGCTCTGTAGTAGTAGTTGTGGACGTGTGGGGTGTCGTATTGTCCTGCATGAATTGCCAAATCCGTCAGAATTCAAAATGGACATGAATTGATGCAGGTGTTCAGATAGGATGCTTACGTACGTCTCACGTGTCAGAGTCGTATCTAGACGTATCGTGGGCCCCAAATCAGCTCAACTGCATACGCCCCACACCATTACAGAGCGTTCACCAGCTTGAACAGTCACCTGATAACATGCAGCGTCCATGGATTCATGAGGTTGTCTCCATACCCGTACACATCCTACCACTCTGTACAATTTGAAACGAGACTAGTCTGATCAGGCAAAATGTTTCCCGTCATCAATAGCCCAATGTCGGTATTGATGGGCCCAGGCGAGGCGTAAAGCTTTATGTCGTGCAGTCATCAAGAGTACACGAATGGGCCTTCGGCTCAGAAAGCCAATATTAATGATGCTTCTTTAAATGGTTAGCACGCTGACACTTGGTGACCCAGCATTGAAATCTGCAGCAATTTGCGGAAGGTCTCGTTCTTCCAGGATCGTTTTCCGGCCGCAGCGATGTCGGAAATTTGATGTTTAACCGGATTCCTGATATTCGCGGTTCACTTGTGAAATGGCCTTATGAGAAAGTCTCCAATTCATCGCTATCTCGGACATGCTGTGTTCCATCGCTCGTGCGCCGACTATAACATTACGTTCAAACTCACTTAAATCTTGATAACCTGCTATTGTAGCAGCAGTAACTGATCTAACAACTGCGCCAGACCCTTGTTGTCTTCTTCAGACGTTGCTGACCACAGCACCGTATTCTGCATGCTTACATATCTCTGTATTTGAATACACATGCCTATACCAATTTCTTTAACGCTTTGGTGTAAATATCTTGCTACTTTTTGAGTTTTTTTTGTTTTTTGTTTTGTTTTGCAAATAATTGTTCTTGGTGCACCCCGCTTCTCGGTGAGCACGTGGGCTGTGTCGAGGAGTTACTCAGGATTTTGTGGTGCTATTACTTTTCGTACAGATGCTGATCTGAAAACCCTCAGTCAGGGTGACTAAAGAGGGTAAATAAATTAGTATCCTCACTACAAGGTGAACCTGAAATTCATCGACAAAATGTTGGAGAGAGTTTAGGCATAGGGGCATTCTAATAAAAGGGAAGCATGTTCCCCAGTCTCTGGTCACAGGCACGCTTGGTTTCTTACCACCATTAATATTTTTATCTGTATGGTAATTTAAAGTATTTGTACAACAGCGCAACTATTTGTGGCATACGCTGTTTTGTTCGGAAACAAACTAAATCTTAATTACTGTTACAAGAGGAATGTACACATTACTTTTGACCCACAATCTTGCATTCGATATTGTTATATTCTCTCTCGCATTTGTTTTGTTGCCAGTGTTAATTGAATGCTAACAGTGATACCAGCATTATGAATAGATTTGTACGGAATAGTTGGCAGATTGTGTACGGTTCACCGAAAGCCATGCAAGGACTGCACCAAGGATGCTATGCTGACCTATTCGTTTGAGGGTTGTTGCATTAATGTGTGTTTGGTTTGGTGTTGTACTGTATGGTGATTGCGTATTTAATGCTTTTTCACTGCCATGAAGATACTTTAACAGCAAAAAGCGTCCACAGGTACCACGAGCCCCAAAACACCCAGCTACTCCGAAAATATCAATGAAAAAATTCAGAAATTTTGTCGGTGGAGTTACTGGCCACCCTGTGTATCGAGTGTTTTACTTACATTTCGGTTCGTTTCTGTGGATAACAATTACTGTAACATAAAAGTACGGACGCAGAGTACTCATACGCTAGCATTATTTTCCTACCCAGTGATTTATTTTACCCAGTGATTTATTTTACCCAGTGACTCGGAATTAAAGTATCCTTGTGCGTGACAGAGTTTACCTCGAGAAGGCATCCCATTTAGGTTCGCTGTTGTGCGTATTGTGGCTGCGGAAACCTACTAAAAAAATGTGTCGCAATGTAACTCGTCTTTTTTGAACGGCACTTGCTGATATCCGCTGAACTTCCTCCGAAAACGTGGTGTACCATCATTGTACTCTGGTCTCACATACGCCTCAAATCGCCCCCTACCGTGCTTTACCGAGCGGAAAAGCTTGAGCTATTCTATCCGTTGGCGATAACGACAGTAGCACGCAAACGGCCGACCAGCTTCGCCTATTCCGAAACATTCGTTCCCAGGCGCTGGTCCGTAACGATCTGCCCTTTGGAAAAATAATTAGATTTCCCAGTTTTGGCCTGTATCATCGCTAGAACGGTTCCCCATTCCTTTTTGCTCCGCTTAAATACTTTCCTTGCCTATAAAGCCCTTTTTGGAGAGCTCTTGGCAGGACTGAAGAGGACCGTAGGAAGTCGATCGAAAAGTCAGCAGTTGTTTTAGTAGTTACAATGACGCGGCCCAATGCTGAAAATTATTTTATCCAAAATGACACCGCCCATGGAAGCCTACGAACTTAGTGTTGTAGTTTCTGTAGGTACTTGTGTGAAGTTTGGAGTTGTATGGAAGTAAAACATGGAGACAGGCAACTCAGACAAGAAGAGAATGGAATGTTTCGAAACGTGATGTTACATAAGAAGCTTAGATCCGCAGATCGAATAACAAATGCGGAGGTAGTCAATGGAATTGAGGAAAATACAAATCTATGCCAAACTTCACTAAAAGAACAGAACGCAACTTGAAGCATCAAGGTATTGTCAATATGCTAACAGAAGGAAGTGTGAAGAGTAGAAATTGTAGAGAAGCCTATTACTTGAATAAAGTTAGATGTTGGCTGCTGCAGGTACGCTGAAATGTTAAGGCTTCACAGTAGAGAATAGCTTAAAGTGCCTCATTAGAACAGTCTATCGGCTGCAGAGCACAACAACAAGGACAAGAACCAAAACCTACGGTCGTATGAGACAGAGTGCTTCATCATCTGAAATCTAAAGAGTCTGTAAGAAAAGACTGAATAAATTCGTCAACCATTCAGCGGCTGGTGAACGGCACCACAGAAGGTTGGATTTTGTGTAGAATGACTCTCTGCTGACAACGTACCACATGTACAGTTTTCACGAGCTCTCGATACCAGTTGTAGGGTGCCAGTATGAAAACCACTTCTTTAGGTGAGCTCCGGCTATCAGCCGGCCATGAAAGCCTATGATGTTATACATATTTAAGTGTTGCAAGTCTGCTCTGGAGGTGTTCCTGTGAAGTGTAATTAGAAGTTAGGCAGATCTTCAACTTTGTTTCACTCATGCCTGATCAGCTGCGCGAGCAACCTGAAGCACACAGAGAATTTACTTCCTTTCCTACAACAAACGACAGTCGTAATTTTCGAATAATCATTTTATACCTCACACAGAACTTGGTTTGTGGACTGCTGGTGGAAGAAGAATGTCGAATAGACTGGCTCATACGCCGGTTCTGTAACTTCAATATTAATACAAGCTGCTCATCGAGGCCGTGGAAATCCGAGGGGTGTCAACCGGCCACCGTGTCATCCTCTTCCCTGTGGCTTCATGAGCATGCGGTCTGGATAGCCATGTGGTCAGCACGCTGCTTCCCCGGCAGTTCACTTTTGCAGACTTTACAAGGGAGGAGCAGCTACTGTTCGGTCAGCTAGCTTCTCAGTTGGCAACACAATGTTTAGTGCACCAGCCCTCCCACCAAAGGAAAATCCTTGGCAGTACCGGGAATGGAAATCGTATCCTCCACTGAGGCTTCAGTGTGAACTCTCCCTGTGATATGTACAGATTAGTTTCGACTATATGCATATACAAAAGATTTTAATGTTTTAGCTTAAATTTACTGCACTGAACATAGCGATACAGTGGCTGAAATTTAGCTATGTATTAAACGTCATTGCGATTGATTAGTGTATCCTCTACTGCGTTTGGACAAAATTGTGACAGGGTTGACGGTTTCTTGGTAGGGGACGAGTAGGGTGTTACACTGGATGGAGAATCATAGCCACTTGTAAGACTACCGGAGTGAGATGGAACACTTGCGGCTCATATTGTAAGTTGATGAATTAGAAGATAGTATTAATAACAATCTCTCACAGTTTGTACATGGTGCTGTTATCTATACTGAAACAGTCTGCAAAAAGATTGTACAAACATTTAGTCAGATCTTGATGATATTTCAAAGTCTTCGAATGATTGACAACTTGTTTTGAATCTTGATAAACGTAAACTTTTAAACCTGCAACTATAAAATCAATGATTCATAGTCTGAATCAGACAATTCGTATACATAACTGCATGCAAGATGTAACGTCCGTCGGATGTTGGGTCTTGGCTAACACTCACCGGCAGAAAAATGAGATTGTTATTTCTTATGTATCGGTATCGACGTTACAAACAGAACATTGATGAACTGAACTCGCGACTTGTGCGAGATATTTACTTCACCAAATGTCGTAATTAAATCGTTTATAATCGATGATTTATCAGTTATTATTTAAACATTAATGATAACTTCAAATTAGTTCCAGCGACACCAAATTCCCTATAGACAGTTGTAATCTCAAATCTATAATCATTCGTAACAGTGTTATTAATTCCTAACGTCAAGGAGTTTCTATATATGCGCCGAGCGCTTCAGTCAAATAATATTGCAGCGCGTTGTCTCTATAAATAATATTGTAAGACTAGAATGATAAATGCGTGAATTGACACGATGTGCTGGTTTATTACACAATATTAGTCACTTCCTAACTGAGCCGTGAGGAAGAAGCTTTCCCAGGTGTTGGGGGGAACTATAAACTATATGCTTCGTAACTATCGCCAAGTTCCATAGTCCATTAGTTATTATGAATGAAATTGTCTGTGTTCACTTCCTAAAAAGTGTTAACTTCAGGTTATCTAATTAAAAGTCACTTGTGACTAATATATGCAAGTCCTCTCCATGAATTCTAAATGACGTAATATTTGAAGTAAAAGTATCGTTTCACTGCGTCATGTACATCACAATAATCAATTCTGAAAAAAAAAAAAACAATCTAATTGCGCCTACATATACGAGCATCCAAAGGACGATCTGTTTCGGCTAACTATCGTACTTAGTGACAATGGATTGAATTATACTTAGCCATTACTTACGAATTTCAAAGAGTATTCACGCGGATTATTCTTGGGAACGTTGGTTCTACTTTGCGAATTTTAATTATAATGATTTTGCGATTTACTATGATTTTGAATTTTGAGTTTGATTTTAATGGAATCCTATCTTTCTTTCGTATGTTAATAAATTACTAAGTATTAGATTTTTTTATTCAGTTACTGGTTAATATCCAAATAATAGTGTCAACTGGAAATTTGTTTGCTTGTTCATTTTTCATGGAATTTGGAACTTGTTTTGGGGAAATCTTTGGAAATTTTGGAGCTAATTTTTGATTTTCATTTCTCGTATGAGGAAGTGGCATTACAAGGGATTTGTTCGGATATGAAATGGATATCACTGTCGGTAGATTTCCGTTCATTGGTTCGACAGTGGGAAAATGTGGTCCCTATCAAAGGAGACTACTTTTAAAAGACACTTGCAACGCTCCCCAAAATATCGTTCACGTATTTGCGACCCATACCAGATAGGATTACGAGGGGATATTCGATGCATACTGAAACTTCCACTTTGTATGTAAAGAACGACAGTGCTGGAAAATCTCTTTCGTATTTGATTTTCAAACAGCTGAGCAAAACTGAACGTACTCAGACAGTTCTCTCTTTACATATTCTGAACATCTCTAAACTGACGCACTATATTTTTAGCGCAAAGCAATCTGATTACAATAATCCCTAGAGAAGAATGGCTCTGACTGACAATAACCTATACCTTTCATGAATCACTTACCTCACAAAAATCTTCGTTACTCGAACTACTGCAATACAGCGAGCGCCAATACTAAAAGTTTCTAACTACTGAAGGCACTAACTACTGATAGGCATAGTTAACCAATGAAACACTTTGATAGAGAACAAACAATGTATTTGCCTTAATAGTGTTCAAAAGTCATTATATAATCAGTTCATGACATCCAGTCTTGCAAATTTCCTTTTTCTGGCGGACACACGTCCAGATCGTCCGCTCACAGGAACCTCTCAAAACTGTGCCATCTCTCTCCCCACATCCACCACTGCTGGCGGCATACCTCCAACTGCCCAACGCTACGCGCTGTTCACGTTCAGCTGCCCAACGCTACACTAACAAATAATCCAACTATGAGCCCAATCAGTCACAGACTGCACACAGAGCAATCAGCGATTTTCATACGTGGCGTTACCAACATAAAAACCTTAACAGCCTACTTACAATACGAAGGAAAACGACAGGACAGGTGATAGGCTGGTTTGGCACACGGGAGGAGCTTTTTGAGATCCTGGAGAGCCTGAAATGGTAAACGCCTGCAGATAGATGGGGGACACCTACTTGCAGAGCGTCTTGAAATATTACTAAGTGAAATACCATTGGGTTCGATTACCGGCGGGGTCAGGGCTTTTCTCTGCCTCGTGATGACTGGGTGTTGTGTGATGTCCTTAGGTTAGTTAGGTTTAAGTAGTTCTAAGTTCTACGGGACTGATGACCATAGATGTTAAGTCCCATAGTGCTCAGAGCCATTTAAACCATTTTTCTACTGAGTGAAAAATCAAGGAATATGCTTCAGTCCCCAAGACATTGCTCATATATGAACGGCGAAGAAAAGATTAGACTGATTACAATGAGCGCTGGGTAATATAGGCAAGCATTCTTCCAGTGGATGTTGCACAGAGGAAAACAACTTAATGCACTTCAGTCGTTTGCTGAATATAGAAATACATTAAGATATAATAATGGAAAAATTGGAAAGTAGCTATAGCACGTGGCGTACGTGAAAAACTAAGCTATGAAAACGAGGGATTTGTACCAGAATGTTATTAGTTTGCTTACCGCTTTGGGCTCTTATCAAGCGAGATGGCCTCAACGGTTAAGCAATGGACACGTATTCCGGAGGACGGCGGGTCATACGTCTGTCAGATTATCCAGGCTTCGGCTTTCTGTGGTTTCCATAAGAGCTTAACCCTGCAGTTGTCGCACAGTAAAATGAAACTAATTGGGCGCATGAATTACATGTGCCTGACTTTTCCACAAGCAAAAATGGAAGGCACATAATTTTGAAAAAAATTTGTGTTTTATATGTTTCTCGTGGTAATTCTTATTAAAAATTATCAAGAAAAGTAAACATTTATCCATATATTAAAAGATAAAGTCACAGTTTTAACTAAAATGATATCATTGGCTTTGACTGAGTTTGAAAATCTGTGTTGTGATAGACGCTAATCTAAGCTAAGCTTTCGGAAGAAGACATATAGACCATCTTGGAATCATAAGGGCAAACGAATTTATTACATGCATTACACTCTTTTCGAACACAGGATGTTTATAAATTACACTGGGCCATAGCCGATTGTTTACAGAAACCAAATTAATTCGTTTTCATAGATTTTGATACTTCGAGCACGGATATCACCATTAAAATTGTCTCCTAGCTCAGGATTACAAGTAAGATGGAACTTTACATTCACCTAAGCTGTTATCGTAATTCATAGGATATCTACACTAATTGAACTTACCTATTTCATTCACGCTGTTTTTTTTGCCTTCCTCTTGTGGGCGGTGTCTGGAGCGTCTCTATGTAGGATCCAGCAGAAATCAGCCAACATGGCAGTAGTTCACTGTTCTGTGTACCGTTGTTCCATGAGAGAAAGCCGCGCGGAGTCTTCATGCGGTCTGAGACGCCATGTCACGGATTGCACTGCCCCTCCAGCCGGAGGTTCGAGTCCTCCCTCGGGCATGGGTGGGTGTGTTGTTCTTATTGTTAGCTTAAGTTAGTTTAAGTAGTGTGTAAGTCTAGGGACCGACGACCTCAGCAGTTTGGTCGCTTAGGAATTCACACACATTTGAACATGAGGAAATGTCTTCATGGAACCACTCGCCGTGCTCATCACCGAATGCACCACACTGGAAACACACCTAGGAGGGAATAAAGAAAGTGCATCTTCACGATAATGTAACAGCCAATGACCTTATAATAAAGAATGAGTTCGTCCACTAGGTTCTTGTAATTTTTTGGCTCTCCTGTTTCACAAGAACAATGCTGTCGTGTTACAAAAACAATGTCACCCATGCAGCTCATTGGGTTTAGAGTGGACTCAAAATTTTGTCTCTCAACAGCTGGTGTATCTGTGGACTATTGCATGTCCGATTTGTGATACTGAGCTGTGAAAAGCCATCGAAATGCTGCTTCATTCCTGTGCACAGTCTTAATAAATACTGTCATGAGTCCTAACTTAGTGTGCCATGGTGGGAAATCTATTTTGTTCCGATTCACTAGGAGTTCTTCGGCAACATTTTTTGACCCTGGCACCAGAGCTGTTCGTGAAGACCATTCTCTCACTGTGTAGTGCCTTCCTTTGTCCCACTCGCACAGGTGGCAGCAATACTTAGTTTAACCCTTCGATACCCAACAGGATCGCAGTGACTTTGAAATCTCCACATATCACATACCAGCCAGTCATGCTTACTGTAACTAACACAGCTTACAACGGATTTCAATATGATATAACCTTCTTTCGCTGAAGCAGTATGTGGTACAGCGATGGGTGACTTTTCATTATTATTGTCTAAGAGTACTGCATTTAGGCTCGTTTATGAGCCGCCTATACAGTCTGCGTTCTCTATATGTAATGTTGGTGTCATCCAACAAATCCCGTGTCATTACAGAATACTATGTCGCCTTCAGTACTGATATGATGTTCAAATTGTAACCAACCCTCAAAAAACACAGACACAAATATTTTGTCAGCAAGGAGATTCCTCTGCTACAGTCGTGAGGCTCACAATTCGGCTTTATGTTTTGGAAGATCATTGAATTCATACTGCGTGATTTTGTGAGGCTCTGCAGATGATGATGGTATAGTAGGGTCAGTGTCACTGGCACATGGTTGCACTTTGTCAGCTGTATGTGTCAGTTCAGAATCATCGCCATCACTGCTTGATGGTGCTACATGTGGGGGAACGAGAACTGGCAGCCCTTCCCCCTGAGCCACAAGGATAATTTCAGATGGGATGTCAGGATACTAATATTTCTCTCCCTCTTCAAATTGACTCCTTTCCTCAAGCGAGCTATGATGTTGCGTCCCATAGTGCTCAGAGCCATTTGAACAATTTTTTGTACACTTGTTTCAATACTCTAGTCAATGGTCGCCTTCTTAAACCATAAATGTAACGAAAGTTATCAGGTTTGTTACTACGAATATAGGGATTTTTTGTGAAAGCGTACACAGACACAATAACACAATTCTTCACTTTGACACGCCACCTCACATAAATTTACTGCCAGCTGCCATGGCTCTCGTTCCTACCACAAGCGATTTAACCCAGCACAGGGCACCCAGCTATTACAAACGACAGTGAAAATTGTGTCTGGTTTCTACGTTCGATAATGCTCACGTGACTTGATGGTGCGGATATGAGTCATGGTGTGAGGCAGCATTGCCAACTTGCACTGTGGAAGCGCCCGATTCACTCACTTACAGCAGAGGAATCCTTATCACAAAGCGTCTGACGTCCTGCCGGTGTGACTGTGAAATCTAAATACTTTATTTACTTGTAACCTTAGGGTAGAAAACAATTCTAACCTTGATATTCGAGTTCAGTGATTCTAAATTTACAAAACTTGGCTACATGCAGCCCTGAAACAAATAAAAGTGAAGATTTGTGGACTTTGTTAGTTACCCAAAAATAACCTTTCATTGTGAGAAAGGTAAATAACTTACAGAAATGTTTGATACAGCACTGAATTCAGCATACCTTCAACTGTCCATAGTTGCTATCCTCTATAACATGACAAATGTTCCATCTGTAATCAGTTTCCTGCCAAATCCTATTAAGTAAGTCGTGGTGGCAACTGCTTGTGTTCTCGCAGCTCGTCTACCTTTCCTGGAAGTGAAGAACAAACACTGTATCATTAATATAATCTCATATACAGAAGTCCAAAGGAATTAAATCAGGTGGTCGTAATTTCCGATCAATCCAAGTGCGCACATTTCTAAAGAAACAAGTGACAACATGGTAGTGAGTTGGTGTGAAATTTAGCTGGAAGCTAAATTCTGTGCCCACATTCTGCTTCAACTTTGGCATTAGACGATGTTCCGTAACGTCCAGGTACGATATGTCAGTTACAGCTGACTCGCAAAAAGTTCAATTGCTGCATCAAAGACTGCAGGCCGACCCTTACCCAGCGTCGTATGTGATACACAGCCAGTTTTCACTGAAACGATTGTACCAGTTAAAACCAGTTTGTCTTTGAGGTGGAGACTTGCGATACTAAGTCCTGAATTCTCTCCGAACGGTAGTAGTGGATTTGGATTCCTGAAACCTTATACAAAACTGCGTACACTCTGCACCGTTATACTACTCTAAGATGACAGCTGGAATAATTCAGCCGCGCATGCCACCTAGCGGGAACGTCGGAAACTAACAGTGTTAGGCGGGGGTAAAACTTGACAACATACCTTTCCAATGGCGTCAGGGAAGGGACATTAAATCCTGATATTCCTTACTTACATCTCTTTTTCTGATAACAGTGACTTACAGGCAAAACAATGAGTGGATTTAAGATAGGAAAGAGAGAATAATAATTCAGTGAGGCTCAACGGCCTGGTGCAAGCCTCTTTATTCGACCCTCCTTCAGTGTTTTGTGTGTGCTGATCTGTTGTTCCTTCCGGGAAAAGCTTCACATGAATCTTCCCGCCGCAGAGAGGTGAAGGCTAGGTTAAGAGCAAAGTGAAATATTCCGTAGTCCAACAAGGATTCGATCCGATGACCTTTCTGTGCTGGTAAAAGCTGGAGCCAGCACACCATGTGGCATAGAGGTTGCGAGAAGATCGACAGAGGCCAAAAACAGACCACAGGAAACATGTCGCCATCGCCCTCTCGGCCGCCAGTATTTCGAACGCCGCTGCAGACCGGAGTGCGAGTATGCCGCACTGAATAAGTTCCAATGTCATTAGTCGCAGCCCAGAGGGAGTCGCAGTAGCAACTAGCTCCGCCGCTGACTCAGACACAGACAGCCCATAAAAGTCCTAATGGTGTACATAGCGGACTTCGTACTTCACAAGCAGTGAATCTAACGAGGACTATACAGAAGAGCTTGTACCACAAAGAATATCTTGAGTTGTGTAATTTTCGATTCTTATGAATAAAGAACCCAATTAATATATGTGAGCAATTTGTACTACAGAAAGAGGATACTAGCACCAGTGTTTAAGAAGGGTAGTAGGAGTAATCTATCGAACTACAGACCTAGATCACTGACGTCGGTTTGCAGTAGGGTTTTGTAGCATATACTGTATTCAAACATTATGAATCACCTCGAAGGGAACGATCTATTGATACGTAATCAGCATGGTTTCAGAAAACATCGTTCTTGTGCAACGCAGCTAGCTCTTTATTCGCACGAAGTAATGGCCGCGATCTCAAGTTAATTCCGTAATTCTAGATTTCCTGAAAGCTTTTGACACCGTTCCTCACAAGCGACTTCTAATCAAGTTGCGGGCCTATGGGGTTTCGTCTCAGTTGTGCGACTGGATTCGCTATTTCCTGTCAGGAAGGTCGCGGTTCGTAGTAATAGACGGCAAATCATCGAGTAAAACTGAAGTGATATCAGGTGTTCCCCAGGGAAGCGTCCTGAGACCTCTGCTGTTCCTGATCTATATAAATGACTTGGGTGACAATCTGAGCAGTTGTCTTAGGTTGTTCGCAGATGATGCTGTAAATTACCGTCTAGTAAGGTCATCCGAAGACCAGTATCAGTTGCAAAGCGATTTATAAAAGATCGCTGCATGGTGTGGCAAGTGGCAGTTGACGCTAAATAACGAAAAGTGTGAGGTGAGCCACGTGAGTTTCAAAAGAAATCCATTGTAATTCGATTACTCGATAATAGTACAATTCTCAAGGCTGTCAACTCAACTACGTACCTGGGTGTTAAAATGACGAACAACTTCGGTTGGAAAGAGCACATAGATAATATTGTTGGGAAGGCGAGCCAAAGGTTGCGTTTCATTGGCAGGACACTTAGAAGATGCAACAAGTCTACTAGAGACAGCTTACACTACGCTCGTTCGTCCTCTGTTAGAATATTGCTGCGCGGTGTGGGATCCTTACCAGGTGGGATTGACGGAGGACATCGAAAGGGTGCAAAAAAGGGCAGCTCGTTTTGGATTATCACGTAATAGGGGAGAGAGAGTGGCAGATATGATAGGCGAATTGGGATGGAAGTCATTACAGCAAAGACGTGTTTCGTCGCGGCGTGATCTGTTTACGAAATTTCAGTCACCAACTTTCTCTTCCGAATGCGAAAATATTTTCTAAAGCCCAACCTACATAGGTAGGAGTGACCATCAAAAGAAAATAAGAGAAATCAGAGCTCGAACAGAAAGGTTTAAGTGTTCGTTTGTCCCGCGCGCTGTTCGGGAGTGGAATGGTAGAGAGATAGTATGATTGTGGTTCGATGAATCCTCTGACAAGCACTTAATTGTGCAATGTGAATTGCAGAGTAATCATGTAGATGTAGATGTAGAAACTACATCCTCTCCTTGCTTTACAGAGACAACAACCCGACATAAAACTTTCGGTTTGTTGGCACGCACTTTATCTCCAAACCAACAGGCGCGACAGCAACGTAACAACGTTGCTTCACTCACTGATACGGAGGCGTAAACCATCAATGGTTCATAACAAATGTTGATTCAGAACAAAAACAGGAAACAACAGTAAGCAAGAAGATAATCACGTGCTTCTGAAAACCTTTCTTTCGGCAACGCATTCTAAAACGAACAACAAAAGAAAACGTCATGCGAGTGAAATATAGCGGGCCTGTCCGTGCAGGGAAGCGGCGCTGTGTAACGAGCTGAAAACAAGACATTAACTGGCGAGCGGAACGCTGGGGAAGTTGTCACAGCGCGTCCGCCAAAAAACCATGTTTCTTCCTGCGGACTGGCGCGGCGTGATGGATTACCGGCACCGCTCTGGCTGCGTGCGCAGTTACAAATAGCGCGGTCCGTCCGACGGCTCTGCAGGCGGCCAGCGACGCAGTTAAACCAGAGCGCCGCAGTCTGGGGCGGGCGCCGGCCGTTCGGAGCTGGAGTTCCCTGCTGCCGGTGGCTGCTCTCTGCTGTCTAGCATGTCCCAGACATCAACATTACTGAATGTACCTCAAATACGCTGCAAACGTACTGGCCTTATTAAGTGCTAGGTTTTTCACATTTGTAAATAACGCTTTCAGCCATTACGCAAACGCAAAATAAAGAAAAAAGAAGGAGGATTAAGACAATACGGTAATTAAAGATGGAGCATAAGCTCGTATTAGGGAAAGAAGTCGCAGGAAATCGGCCGCCCCCTCTCGAAGGAAACATCCTGACGTTTCATCCTTGAGAAATTTAGAGAAATCGTGAGAAACCTCAATCTGGATCGCCGGACGGGAATTTCAGCCGTCATCCTCTAGAACTCCTGTCTACGCAGTGTGCTAACCACTGCTCCACTTCGCTCGGTATTAGGAATTACAATTCCACTGAAAGAAGCTCTCCGCAGTAGTTGTAGCACCACACATCAGTCGCGTTGGAGCCACAAGTGATTAATTGTAAATAATTTTCGTGCTTATAAAATCCGTACTAATAACATATACTTAAAAATCGTCAACATTTCGCGGCCCTGTCAGCAACTGTATAAATATTGAATTTAATTTTAATAGTGAACAGCCTTAGTTGCACCGCTTACCTAGAATTTACCTAGGTTTCAGTCCTCCTTCAGAATAATAGTATCTACCGTTTGTCCATAGTGGACATCGTCAAGCTAAAACTACAAATCCATGAATTATCGTCAGACTGCGAAACTTATCTGGCACTGCCGAAGTGGGGACGAGGCAGTGCCAGATAAGTATTACAATCTGACGATAATTTACGGATTTGTAGTTTTAGATTGACGATGTCCACTATGGACAAACGGTAGATACTATTATTCTGAAGAAGGTTGGGTTATCCAGACTGAAACCCAGGTAAATTCTAGGTAAACGGTACAACTGAGGCTGTTCATTATTGAAATTAAAATTAATAACATCTACATCTGTATTCTGCAAACCAACCGCCCCTTATGGTGTGCCTCCTGGAGGGTACTTTGTAAGTCATTGTCAGTTTCCCTATTTTGCGTTCCAGTTGCGAATGATGTGTGATAAAAATGATTATTGGAGTTCTAGGATGATCAGTTTGTTTGCATATGACGTATGAGATGCTGCTGTTGTTCACTATTCATGGGTATTAAATGTACTGCCGTTTTCGGAAAAAATTACAAGAGCATATGTGTGGTACTTGACTGTTTGTGTATTGCATCAATTGTTTTATCCTTGATAGCTGTAAATCGTAACGAATACCTTGGCGGCAGGCTACATCCTCCCTTCCCGAAAGAAACATGTTCATCTCGTTTCTTTCATGTCCCTATGATGGCCGCCGTTGTTTGACTTCAAAACTTTTTATGACATTCCCACTTTATTGTTGGATAAAATAGGTACGCCATGCTGTAATATGTCATTATGGTTCCCAGCATTTGGTATAGTGGAAAGGACAACGCAGAGATTAAATTTCTGTTTTACCTGTCAAGCGTCATTAAAACAGTTTTTATAGGTATCTATTCTGTTAGCTTTGCTTGTGGTTGAGTGTTTTATGAGTATGAAGTAATTCTAAAGGTAAATGTTTTTCAGGGCCATATTCTGTTTCCACACTGTTTATGGTTCATAATGAAATGTGTTATGTGTTGCCGTAGTATACGACTTCTGTTTGCATGCGCCTTTTGTGGTGGTGATGTTATTTACTGTTCATTGCACTCATATGTCGTACTGTAATTGGCATTTTTTTTAAAGCGCATTCAGATGTGCCACTGTTTCCAGAAAGTTTTATACAGGTGAAATGTGGTAGCTGACTTATATTTTTACTGTTTACATTTTTTCTCCTTGATGACTGGGAACTGTAATAACGAAATTCCCTTCATACTCACAGGACGCCCAATAACTGATGGTTCCTTGAGGCAACGTAGGAAGTAAACCATCAGTTGTATGTTTGTCCTGCCAATGATTATTGAAAACTTGACTGCGACACAAGTGTGTGTACGACCTCAATAATGTTTCCATGATACTACGGAACACACCATTCTGTGTATTTGGTACTTATATCCTGGTACGTGGTGTTCTGTATCCTGTTATATGCTCTCAATGTGTAACAGTTTATTGTATAAATTGTAATTCTAAATATCCGTCCCACTGGAGAATTGAAAATGTGTTTAGGTAACCCTAAGTTAGTCATCAGTTAAATAATAAAAAAAAACAGAATTTAGCAGCTTTGCCTACTTTTAACATCAATCTAGACTAATTGTCACCGAGAGGGGTGGTGCAGTGGTTAGCACGCTGGACTCGTATTTGGGATGGCGAGGGTCCATCCCGCGTCCTGCCATCCAGCTCTAAGCTTTCCGTTATTTCCCTAAATCGCTCCAGATAAATGTCGGGATAATCCCTTTGAAAGGGCATGGCCTATTTCCTTCTTTATGCTTGACACAATCCGTGCTTCTGCTCCATCTATAATGACCTCGATGTCGACGGCACGTTAAACCCGATCTTCCGTCCTTCCTTAGAACGACTGTTGGTAACGCTCCGTATGAACGTGAATTCTCTAATTTCACCTCCTTGGACTTTCGCCATCGGAACTTTAAGGGAAAACCACTTCTTGATGCACAACGCCTCTTGTAGTGCCTGCCACAAGAGATCCACGAACATCTTGTCCCTCTTTCGCGCTTGCCAAACGTTCATTGTGCAGAGTGTGCCCGCTGCCTACGGCTGCGACAGGACAACGCGACGAGACAGGGTCTGCCAAGTAGCGCATGCACTGTTTGTGTCACAGCTGCGACGTGTGGCTGGCAGACAGTGCCTACTTGTCAAGAGCGATTTCGTCAAATTTATGGTACATGCATGGCTTGGCTAGAAATGAAACTCAGAGAAGATGGAGGTTCAGATGGCCAAGCGTTTGGAAAAGAATAGCATTTTTGGCTTGGGTCAGGCGACGATTAAGACGTTTATGTTTGCGTATTTCCTAGACAGCGTTTAGTGCAGTGGAAAAGGGTATGGAAAGATAATCCGAAGGTCACGGATGGAGTCGCTTTGGAGAAACTCTCCTTTTATTTTCAGTTTTTACGTTCTTATACTGCAAATAAACTGAAATAATGCTTAGTTCAGAACATTTATTAATGTTTTCATAGAAGGAAACCCAAAAGAAAAATTATGATCGCAAATAAATTCCCAGGAAGACATTGTAAAGCAGCAGCGCGAGGAGAGCTCTTTATTCGTTTCTATATTATTTTACGAGCTTCTTAGAAATAATGTAGTTGCTTTTACCTTTATGCTTTGTAGTTGTTATTCTCCTCCTCTTCTTCTTCTTCTTCATTTCATGAAGTGGAACCTCGCATAGCGAGCATAATTCGCTCACTCGTAGTGCGAATCACTCGGTAAGCAAAACAATTTGTTCCATGAACATTACTGTAAAATACGATAATGTATTCCAAGCAGAAAAAGCACTTAAAATTTTATTTTATTCATGACATTTATTCAAAGGAGTGTTCTTTATTACTTACGATGCATAACATTCTTTTTCACTAGGAAGCAGTCTACAGTCATTTGTTTCTGCCGACGCTTCAACTATTGACGAAAATGCATCATCGTCAAATAAACTTGTAGTGCGCGTAGCCATTACTTTAACGGCGTAAAGATTTTCAATGCATGGTACAACCGACTCCCATGCTTTCAGTATTTTTCTTTTTGCACCAGAAGATAGCTGCTTTGCTGTTACCACTTCCTCCATCTCCTCTGAAGAAACACGGTGCAACTCCGTAAACTCTTCGATGGTCATTTCTTAGCCATTATCTTCCGCAAGCTCATCGATATCATAATTATTCACCTCTAGTTCCATGCTCTTGGCCAAAGACACAATCTCGGTGACAACAGGCTCCACAGGTACTGACTTTAATGCGTCACACATTCTACAGCTCACTCCGGCCAAAACCTCTTCCAAGCAGTTTTCTTTGTAATCCCTTCCCACGCCTTTTCGATCACCTTGACGCAGGCAACGATGTTCGTGTGATATTTCCAAAGCTCTCTGAGAGAGCAGTTGTTAGCTTCAGTCAAGTCATACCAATGCCGAAGAGTGCTTTAGTGTAGCGCTTCTTAAAGTTAGAAATAATCATCTGGTCCAAAGGCTGGAGTATTGATGAATTGGAATTCTTCAAGGAGACGGTCTTGTTGGCCTGGAGAATGGGCAGGAGCGTTGTCCATAACAAGAAGACATGGAGTGGCAGATTAACCTCACGCAAATAACTTTTCACCGAAAAACCAATCACTTCACTGATCCAAGAACAAAAAATATCACACGCCATTCAAGGTTTGTTGTTGGACCTACACATCACATTTAACCTTCTCTTCTGGACTTTACACTTCTTGAAGGCTCGTGGAGTTGCTGAATGGTAAACAAGCGGTGGTTTAATTTTCAAATTGCCTCTTGCATTGGCACAGAAAAGCAGTGCGAGACGGTCTTTCATTGGCTTGTGACCGTGCAAAGCATTCTTCTCTCTATTATAAAGGTACGATTCGGTATCTTTTTCCAGAATAGACCCGGCTCGTCACAATTAGAAACCTATTGCGGCAGATAACCCTCAGAATCTACGAGTACCTTGAAGCTGCCTTTGTGTTGGAGCTGCCTGCTTCGTCGTGCCTCACAACGCTGTGGATGCTGGTTCTCCCCTTAATCTTCTCATAGCACCAACTTCCCTTAAATATTTCTTCGGCTGCTGATGATCCTGGCGTCTTCTTAAAGAGGTCGGCAAAAATCATTCTCGCTTTCAAACAAATCATGTTCTCGGTAACAGTGTCGCCTTGCAATTGCTTTTCATTTATCCGTATAAGGAGCAATATTTCGAGATCGTCCAGAATACGAAACTGTTATTTAGATACTGTTCTCACTCCATTTGAAACATATAGTTCCTCCTTAATCATGTCCTTGTTCTTGAAGCAAGTGCAAATAATTGATGTAGACCGAGTGTATGTTCGTGCTAAATCAGCAACGCTCACACCTTGTTCGTGTTTTTCACTGATTTTACTAAGATCATTTTCTTTTTCCTATGGTCGCTTCTGGCAGGTTTACCTTCGGAGACATTTCTAATAAGGTTATTAATATTTGCACACACAAAACACAGTGTAAACACAAGTTTTAAAAAATGTGTGATCAAAAGTTGCACTAAGATGATACCAGAAAGAACGCTAAACTGCAGTACGTACTAAATACAATATTTACATTCCGTTGACGACAGTGAAACATGCTCACATTCTTGGCTGTTTCCCCTGCCGCGCGCGAACGGCTGTTGCCGTCGCACTAAATAACCGTCACTCGTTATGCGAAACACATTGATTTAAGCACGCTAAGGAGGGCTTAGTTCTTCTTCGGTGCTCTCTTCCGTTCCCAATATCTCTTGAGCCCTGCTGATAATTTCTCCTTCCTCTGCTGTGAGAGGGACTTCCGACGTTTAGGGACTCTAGTTGGTGGGGTCCAAGACTCTACCGTAGCACAGAATCTGGAACTATCTTCTACCTCAAGAACAGATTCCCAGCCGAATCCAAGTCCTTTAGTACTTCATTAAGCCACAGGCATCCAGTCTTGTAGCTTTTAAGCAATGAGAAGATCTTCTTGGTAAGCCTATCGTTGATCATTCGTTGTAGGTGCCCATATAACTTGAACCTCCTACGTATGTGAAACATAACTCATTAACAGAGTCAATTTTTTTTCTTTTTAGAGTTTGTTTTGTTCGTTATGCGAATTGCGTTCGTTAAGCGAGGTTCCATTGTATTAGGCAAATTGCCTGTTACAGTACTCCATTTCTTGTACGGTCTTCCCATACTTCTTCTCCAAGTGCATTTATAGCTCAGTGCCTATAAACGGAATCTTTTTCCAGACATACAGTCCTTTCATCTTCTTCTATATTGCTTTGTTTTTTTTTGTTTAGGTTATGTATCCCTCAATAATTTCTTATATATTCATTTCTTTTTCCCTCTTCCCTTGTACATTCTTTCACTTTTCTTAGAAATTTCATTTCTAGAGCCTGTATTCTACGTTCATTACTTTTTGTTATTGCCCATGCTTCACTTCGGTAAATAAGGATTAGTACTGATATTCTTATATAAAAATTCAGTTGAGTTTCTTTTCTGGCTTTAATCTGCAAACATTTTATGATAGTTCCAAATATGTAAATAATTTTATTTACTTTTTGGTCCAAGTCATTGTTATATTCGTAAGTGACGTCCCATCCTATATATGTAAAATGTTTTGATTTCTTCAAGATTTTATTATTCAAGACTGTCTTAGATCTCACTGCTAACATGCCTGAAATGACATCACTTCCGTTTTATCTACAGATAACGTTCGATTGGAATCTGAGGCTATCTGCTGCAACTTATAGACTTCATGCCCTCTAATGAGAGGTAGATTATGTCCATATAAAATTACATTTTTGTTCAAAACTTCATCTATATATGCATTGAAGAGTGTTAGACAAATTCATCATTCTTGTACTCTCTGCCTGTATTAATTGGCTTTGTTGTCATTTATTATGTATAGGGACTGTAAATACTGTGTTAGGATGTGAGCTGAGTTGGTGAGCCTCCGTTCACAGCTGCAGTCTGTGCTGGCTAAGATTTTGAGGAAGAAAAAGAATATTTTTATTTTTTCCAGTTTTTCGGTCTAAGCAACTCAAAAATGACTACTCCAAACGTTAAGTGTCATGCATGTGTCATGCATGAACTACCACTTAGTTCTTCCTCATGAAATGTATTTCCTTAAAAAAAAAGTTAAAAAAATTTCTTAGCAGCAATTTAACACTACTGCCAAATTTTTGTTGGTTTGTTGGCATAGCAGAGAGCGAATTTCGAAACTTAGGAGCTGTTTTTACGCAGAATTTGATGCTCTACAACTCAAAGTTGAGAGAAATATTTCGTGGTGAAAGGTGTTAAATCAAGCAGATCATTGATAACGCAGATCCCTTGATTGTTGGCACAGCGACAGAAAAGGCGAGACAGAGAGGCAATGTCCTCATTGTCAGGGAAGACGATGATGCTTTGGTGCTGTTGACTGTCCATGTACGTGATAGTGGTGAGAATGAAGAACGCATCACCAGTATCTTCCTTACAAAACTTGGAAAAAGCCACAAAGACACATTACGTACACCATCAACAGCTCGAAACTCCCTCAAAAAGCCGAAAATATATGTTATTTCTTCTGGCCTTCAGTGGCTGTGACACCACCTCAACATTTTTTTTCGACAGGGCAATATCAATTTTATCAACAAATTTCAAAAAACATGAGCCTCCAGTGGGTCGCCTCAGACTTAGTGGATCTCAACGCCACGCCTAATACGAAGCTGAGACAGTAATGTAGTTCATTGTGTTTTTTGAATGTGAGTGACTGCTCCAAACCTTTGAATGAAATTCACCTGCAGTTGTTTCAGGGAACTCCATAAAAAAATAGCGACTTCAAGCTGGCACGTTTGCGGCCCACCAAAGCCGCCGTTCGCCAGCGCTGCATTCAGGTCTACTTGCTGTTCAGATCTGGACGAACAGACATCTGGATCCACTGAAACGCTGATGGAAGACCACAAAAGACGGTCTAATCCTCATTGCAACCACTGAGCCTCCAGTGTCCCGGGAAATGCTCAACACAATATCCCGCACGTGCAATAAGCGACGCCTAGCAGATGGTTTCTGCAGAAAAGAGTCCATAAAGTGCTAGGCTACATGCAGAGATTGCAAGATACTTTAAATGCCTTAACTCCCTAACAGAAAAGGACATCTCCCATCATTCGTGGAAATCGACGATGAGACTGACATCGTCGAGCGAGAAATCGATTAAGATCCCATGCCAAAAGAAGAAAGAGAATTGGATGACAACGTTTCCTGCCTGGGACCATCTTTTCTGAAATGCAGATAAACGTAAAAGAATGTAAACATATATGAAAATGTAAAGACAGAAAAATGACTGCTTAACGAATGGTTGTAAAAGTTTTGATGTCATGAATTTTATTTTATTTCATTTTTAAGCCCATTTATTATCATTTAGGATTGATACTTAATAATAATAGATATAGGTAACTACCTGGTAGGTGGGTACCTAACTAAACTACCCTTAAATCTGGATATTTGGACGAATGTAGATGATTTGCGGTTCAAAAGTAATTTTCACAAAAAGATTCGTAGCAGGAATTAGGGTTGCGAAAAGTTCCAAGTTTTTATTGGTACGGTCGGACAAGAATGAGTGACTAAAATTTATGATCTCTTTTTACGCAGAATCTGATGGTCTATAATTTTCCTGATGCCAATATTCTGACTTGGAAGACATGGAGTATATCTGAGACTACAGGACTGTTGGCAAAAGTGCCTTATGGTACTCTAGTTCCAAGCATGCCATTTGTATTGAGTACTAGGAAGAAGAAGAAATTAAATGCTGATGAGTACTTGTTTATATGGGCCAAAGTTGGTAATGGCAATTGTAAAATAAAGATTAACGGCGATTGTATGATATATTATAGACAATAAAGATCCTTATCTCCTGTCCTTAATTCACTTTTCCGCCAAATTAGTAAAAATTTACGATCTTCCAAGATCGATTGTGGATAAACAACTGAACAATCTTAGGTTTTAAGCAGCTAATCCTACGCGAAGTCGTACGGCTTTTCATTTCGATATGTTGTAAGGTTTCCGCCAATGCATCGTTTTCTAGGTATAACCGAAAAACTGAAAAGAAGGTACTAAATTTTCGTGGTTTTTCGGGCATGAAAACTTTAGCACAAGCGAGAAATTGTCTCTTATATGGGTTGCCTAACATCGATTAAAATTGTTTCCAGTTCGTGCATATTTATTGGTGAGCACATGTTTCATTTTTCAACACTAAAAAGACTGTTTCAAGTTAGGGAAAGAAAAAAGACGCAAAATGAAGGCATTATCCGAATGGGACGGAAACCAGTATATGTGATATACAGGTACAGACAAAATCGGGGCTAAAATGCGAGTGGAATTCACCACTGAAGACAATTCTACTCCAGTCAGTGAGATTCCGGGCTGAAGACGTGTCTGGAGACTCACCGGACAGCGGTGGGATAGCAAACTGACTTTCGTCCACCAAACGACCCGGCAACAAGGAGCGACAGTCTGGGGTGCCCCTTCGTTTCATAACAGGACCCACTTGGTTGTCATGCGATGTACATTGAAGAAAAGCAGCACGATACTCTACACTCCGTTTTGTTGCCCTTCATCGCAAGTCAATCTGAGCTTACATTTCGACCAGACAATACCCGCCCGTATCCAGCGAGTGTTTCTACTGCTTATTTTCGTACTTGTCAAACCCTAACTTGGCCAGCAGAGTCCCCAGATCTCCCCTAAACTGAGAACATCTGAAGCATTACGGGTAGGGCGATCTAACGCTCCAGTTAGGCAGCATTTGGCAGTGTATGCCTCAGTAGTGCATCCAGCAAATCTGTCAATCAGTTTCAAGCCGAATAATTGCATACGTAAGTACCAGAGGTGAACCAACGCTTTATTGGCTTGCTTAATTTCTGTAGGTATTTCTTTAGAATAAATCATCCAGTTTTTCTGAAATTGTGGCCATTTGTCTGTCTGTACTTGTACATGACATCTATCGATTTCCGTTCCACTTGGGTAATTTCTTCGTGGTGCGTCGAATTTTTCTTTTTTTGTCTCAGATCGTATATGAAAATCATTCGTGCCAGTAAAAACACACTAAGAAGCAAACAATACTTGGCGTCCAGTGCCAGGAAGTTAACATGCAGAAACAGTAAACAGTTACAACAAAAGAAATCTCGTAGAAATTCCTTTGAACCGTGGAGCTTTTTCCGGTGTGAGCACTCCTGGTAATTTATATTCTTCTATTTTTTTGTCCTTAGATCCGTGGTTTCATCATTTGTCATCAGTAATAAATACTAATAGCGACTGTTATTCTGATCTGGAAAATCGGTACGTAAATGCCTGGGCTACAAAACCATTGCCGGATAACTGAGGAGTATTTTTATATAATGGAACTCGAGTAAAAGTACTATCTCTTCGATCTCGCCAAGACAATTGAAACGTGTTTTAATAAAATAGATGAGGCATTATATCGGTGAAATGTGGTTGCTAGTAACCTTTACTATCGGAAGAAATTTAAAAAATACTGGCTCCATTGACGACAACTTACACGTGTGAAAGAAGTCTTGCGACAAAGGCAGTGACGGAAACAGAGGAGAGGAACCGAGTGATCTAAGGGTATGAGTCACCATGCTCAGTGGCAGATATTAAACCAAATATTAAAAAAAAAAGCTAAACCAATCTTCTGACACCTGGTTTAGTAAAAAGATCCTACAAAAACACTTGAGTTCTAATTTCAGTTATTTTTATCGTTAAAACAAGGTGCTTTGTCTCTTTTAAAAGCTAAAGTTTAGTTAGTTCCCGATGTGTGAAAGGAATATTGACAGATATCTGATCCCGTTCTGTCGATAACGTGGGAGGACGAATGTGCATGTGGGAACCGGGAACTGAAAGGGGTGTATACAGCGCGAGCTGTTGGGAAGCGATAAGCGACTTCTGTTCGTGAGGCAGTATGTCAGCTCAGCACTAAACCATCCACTGCCACAGAATATATTCCGTCACAGCTGTAACAAGTGCACCTCGGAAAGTGCCATATAGTGGACATTTGGCTTCACCGAGATCCGACACCGATACGCTAGTACAAGAACAACAACTGTAGATGCGTTTGGGTCTAGCAGATATAACTTCGGAACGCGCATTCACCAGTAGATTACGTTAGCTTCGAGCGTGGAGCTGTATTGGTCGACGATACGGGGCAACCTATCAAAACACAGCAAAAAAGAACACGAGCGCTACATGCGATTCCGACTACATAATAAACACCATTATGGATGTTTTAAACATGTGCAGTTAGAGGGGGCTCGTGTGCTGGTTAGATAACTATAAGTAAAAGAGGAAGATACGAAAGGCAACAGTCAAAGGGGTCATTAATACGAATCGTGATGACAGATAATGCCTTCCATCGTCTTTGCAGACAGCAGTAGCCAGCATACTTTAAGGATTATCCTTACGAGGTTGCTCAATCGTACATGAACGCAAACACTACCACGAAAACGAAAAATACCCAACGCAAAGGACAGTGTATAACGTCCTGTCGACGGCAAGAGCATTAAGGATAACTGCAAGCTCGGATTGAGGATTGGGAGAGCAAAATGTTGTGCCCTTTCGAAGAAGCAGTTCCGACATTCTCATTAGCGATCAGAAAATCACAATGAAGATGATGGGACGGTGATTCGAACTGTTGTCCTCCAGAATCATTTGTGCGCCTCTTCGCGGGATAGCAGGCAACTTACTGGTTCGTATTCAACTATGCAGGATACTGCGGAAGTAGCAATACGTCAGAAATCCAGCTACCTCCTAATATGTCATTGTCGGCCAACAGAGTTCCATCTTTAAATTCGAGGGTGACTGCAAAAGAAATGCACACTATTTTTATAATATATAGTCATATTCAGAAAACTAACGTGTACAGATTTTGTTATCAATGAGCGCTCTTGTCACCCACCGCGATAAAAATAGGCATATTTTACTTCGATGGTATACAGGCTACTAAGATTGCCACTAAGTCAACAGGAAGCAGAAAAGGAGTTAAGTATTTTAAAACAGGGGGCCGTAGCGAACGGACATACGTGTAAGCAGGTGATGAATATTTATAGGAAGATAAAGAAGAGGCAAATGAAACAAATAGAAGGAAGTCAAGTCGCAGTTAAGAGGAACAACAAGAACAAATATGTAGCTCTCACTTACAATGGAAGAATTGCAGATAAAATTGAAAGATGCTTTCGAAAATCCGGCGTTAAAATAGGGTTCCTCACAAATAACACGTTAAAATTGAAGCTGCGGCATAGAATATATAATAGTAGGAATAAATTTCAGGATTCAGGTGTATATAACATCAAATGTATTGACTGCTGTAAACAATATATAGGGCAGACTGGTAGAAACTTTGAAATCAGATTCAGGGAGCACACTTACTCTCAAAACAAAACAGCTTTTGGGGCGCATATGGCTGCGTCAAAGCACTCAGTCACGAACATTGAACACAATTTAGACATCCTGCATAGAGCTCATAAGGGACGGTTTCTTAACAGTTTGGAAGAAATTGAAACATACACCCACAAAAATAAAAATGCGGATTCAATCCTCAACGAGCAATGCGAATTCAATCATAACGCCTATTTTAGCATTTATGACGACTTACTAAGATGACAAGTGTTGCGTGTGGAGATCCAGGCCGAGCGATGAGAGATGGTGCGCGGTGGAGAAGCCGGAAGATGCGTGCGGCGACTGGCGTTGCTGACGGGGCCCTCCTGCGCGGCCCTCTTGCCCGCGGCGCTGGACATCAGACGTCTGAGCGGACCGCGGCACAACACCGAAATGGCGGGAACCACGGAAGCAGACCGTAGAAGAAAACAAGTTCACACCAGCACCATACATATATAAATCGCCCTATGTTTTTTAGATCGTATAAAAATAATAATTTTACTGTTTTTTAACTCTGATAAGTACAGATTTTAACCTTGACATCTACATATTTTAATTAAGTATTTTTAATATAAAAAAATCTACTGAATACAGTATGTGCAAATGGAATGTAACAAATGTACCAGACGCCATCTGTAGGTAATAGTGTTATAATTAGTATAAATGACGTGCACTCTGCGGACCAATTTTATGTGATGCAGCATGTGAAAGCAGCTGGATTTGGACGGGTTACTCCTGTGACTGAAATATCAGGTACGTTCTGGTGCATTTGATGTTGATTAGATAGGATGAAAAAGATTTGCTTCCTTGAAATAGTAAATTAGTATCATTATTGTTGCAGATCTGATGATAATTCTCAATGAACCGAAACCAGTCATGTTGTTGTGTTGTTGTGATCTTCAGCCCTGAGACTGGTTTCATGCAGCTCTCCATGCTACTCTATACTGTGCAAGCTTTTTCATCTCCCAGTACCTAGTGCAACCTACATCCTTCTGAATCTGCTTAGTGTATTCATCTCTTGGTCTCCCTCTACGATTTTTACCCTCCACACTGCCCTCCAATACTAAATTGGTGATCCCTTGATGCCTCAGATCATGTCCTACCAACCGATCCCTTCTTCTGGTCAAGTTGTGCCACAAACTTCTCTTCTCCCCAATCTATTCAATACTTCCTCATTAGTTATGTGATCTACCCATCTAATCTTCAGCATTCTTCTGTAGCACCACATTTCGAAAGCTTCTATTCTCTACTTGTCCAAACTATTTATCGTCCATGTTTCACTTCCATACATGGCTACACTCCATACAAATACTTTCAGAAATGACTTCCTGACACTTAAATCTATACTCGATGTTAACAAATTTCTCTTCTTCAGAAACGCTTTCCTTGCCATTGCCAGTCTACATTTTATATCCTCTCTACTTCGACCATTATCAGTTATTTTGCTCCCAAATAGCAAAACTCCTTTACTACTTTAAGTGTCTCATTTCCTAATCTAATTCCCTCAGCAGCACCTGACTTAATTCTATGACATTCCATTATCCTCGTTTTGCTTTTGTTGATGTTCATCTTATATCCTCCTTTCAAGACACTATCCATTCCATTAAACTGCTCTGCCAAGTCCTTTGCTGTCTCTGACAGAATTGCGATGTCATCGGCGAACTTCAAAGTTTTTAATTATTCTCCATGGATTTTAATTCCTTTTTTTTCTTTTGTTTCCTTTACTCCTTGCTCTATATAGAGATTGAATAACATCGGGGAGAGGCTACAACCCTGTCTTACTCCCTTCCCAACAACTGCTTCCCTTTCATGTCCCTCGACTCTTATAACTGCCATCTGGTTTCTGTACAAATTGTGAATAGCCTTTCGCTCCCTGTATTTTACAGATGCCGCCTTTAGAATTTGGAAGAGAGTATTCCGGTCAACATTGTCAAAAGCTTTCTCTAAGTCGACGAATGCTAGAAACGTAGGTTTGCCTTTCCTTAATCTTTCTTCTAAGATAAGTCGTAAGGTCAGTATTGCCTCACGTTGTAAGTAGGCTGTTTACGTTTTCTTATTGGTAACGCCACGTAGCGCTCTGTATGAAAAATCACTGGCTGTGCCGTGTGCAGTCTGTGGCTGGTTTGCATTGTTGTCTGCCATTGTAGTGTTGGGCAGCGGCAGCTGGATGCTAACAGCGCGTAGCGTTGCGCAGTTGGAGGTCAGCCGCCAGCAGTGGTGGACGTGGGGAGAGAGATGGCGGAGTTTTGTAATTTGTAAGACTGGATGTCATGAACTGCTATATATATTATGACTATTGAGGTAAATACATTGTTTGTTCTGTATTAAAATATTTCATTTGCTAACTATGCCTATCAGTAGTTAGTGCCTTCAGTAGTTTGAATCTTTTATTTAGCTGGCAGTAGTGGCGCTCGCTGTATTGCAGTAGCTTGAGTAACGAAGATTTTTGTGAGGTAAGTGATTTGTGAAACGTATAGGTTAATGTTAATCAGGGCCATTCTTTCGTAGGGATTTTTGGAAGACAGATTGCGTTGCGCTAAAAACATTGTGTGTCAGCTTAAGCACAGTCGTGCACAATTTTTCTAAGGGGACGTTTCATATGTCGACCCTTAGCCAAGGATACCTCACAGGAATCTTCTGATTTTTTCTTGTAGTTTGTGTAGTTAGTGCAGCCTTTGTTTATTGCTAGCGCGTAATCATAGAGAGAATTTCCTTTGTAGTTGCAGTCTTTCATTGTTGTACAGTAAAACAGTTGTGGCATGCATGTAGATTTGCACCAACTATTTCGCAGCTGTGCTTGTAGTTAACTAGATATTATTTTCAGTCCTATGTTAATGTGTTCTCTTATTTTTGCTCTTCAAATTGTGTTTTTCTGTGTTGTCATGTGACATATTGTGACAAAAATGGCGTGTGGAAAACGTAATACTAGGCTCCAAAGTAAACTGAGAAATGACAGTGAAGACGAAAGCAATATGTTAGCGCCACCATGTAATGAATTAATTAATGTTCAAAGTAGTAATTTGCGAATAGTGCATAGGGAAATGGAGCGGGCTGCGAATAATGGTGTAGACAGTGAAACAATTAGTGAACAGGGAAGCATTATCGATCGATCGGTCGGCAACAGCTCGCGTCAGGAATCCGAAACGACAGGACACAATCTAGGAAATACTGTACATTCAGGTTTTGCGTCCTCACCGTTTTCTCAAATTAGTCAAGACACATTTTCTGCCTGTCAAAATGTTAATTTTGCTGGTGAAAATGCACTGCCAAAAAGCATAGAAAAACAGATTCCAGACACTAATACATTATTATTGCAATTAATACAACAAATGGAACAAAATCAGAAACAAATGAGTCAAAATCTTCAAAAGTTAGACACAATGGAACATAATCTTCAATAGTTAGACACAATGGAACAAAATCAGAGACACACAGCGAAAGCTTCAAAAGTTAGACACAATGGAACACAATCTTCGGAAGTTAGACACCACACTTGAACAAACACGTGAAGATTTAACTACAGAGTTACATAACATTGAATCGAATTGTCAAAAAATCTGTAATAACGTAAAAACACAAATTTGTGAGCATTTTCAACCTATTTTTTCGCGGCATGAAAACGAATTCCAGAATCACGAAGCAGCCATAAAAGAATTGCAAACTGTTGTTCGTGAAAATCCCGACACCTTGCAAGCTAAAATGGACTCAGTTGCATCCACCGATTCGTTTACGCAACTTGCAAGAACTGAGGAAAACTTAAAGGTCACAGTAGATTCGATTTCAAAACAAATGGACACTCTGAAACTTGGTTCAGAAAAACACACTGAGGAAATGTGTTCACTATCGGAGAAAGTTGCCGAACTTTCGGATCAGTTCACTAATTTATCTACGAAGGTAGATGATAATCTGAATGACACAAAACCGGTAGTCTTTAAGGACACAGAAGAGTGCGAAGAAATTAGGAAATTGAAACAAAGTCTGAATCAAATTAGTACGCAACACCAAAGAGAAATCCGGGAAGTACAAGATCAGCTGACACAGGTAATACAACAATTACGTATTTCAGAAGACACTCGCGCTCCAATACGGGAAAAGGGACATAGAAATACGGAACAGCCACAAAATAATAACACAGGGCACTTCGGAAATTATGAAAGAAATTGGCAAGGTACACCGAATTTTGAGATGGAACCGCCGAAACGACGTAACAATGACCGACATGCGACTCGCCGACACGATGATTTTCATTATAAGCTGTTCATTACTACACGTAAATTCAAAACATTTAAAAATTCTGGCAACGACATTCATCCACAAGCGTGGCTTCATTAATTCTCTCATTGTTTTCCTCCCAACTGCTCATTAGAACACAGATTAGAATTTATGTGTGGCTACTTGGAGAATGAACCAGCTGTAAGAATGCGATCGGTCATTCACGATTGTCACAGTGAAGGAGAATTTTATCATGCTTTCCTCTCAGCATATTGGTCTCAAGCTACACAAGACAGAGTAAAACGTAGCATAATGACGATGAAACACTTTGAACAATCTGAATTTTCCAGTCTTGTCAAATATTTTGAATACGTGTTGCATAAGAACCAATATCTTTCAAACCCATATAGGCCTTCAGATCTCATCCGCATTTGCATAATGAAATTGCCTGAACATTTAAGGAATATTATTTTGGCAGGGCGTTGCAAAGACGACATTGAAGCTTTTCAGGGACTCTTACAAGAATTAGAAATTGACACAGAAAGTCGCGGGATGCGAAAACAGGAAAACAATCACTACAGTTCATATCCGTCACAATTCCGTGACGACAGAAACAATAACTGGACACGACAAGTCTATTCTTACAACGCAAATCGTGACCAAAACTGACACCACCCATATGACAACCACTGGCGGAGTAATAATAGTTACAGAGAAAGATCGCATTTCGGTAGTAATGACTATCACAGAGACAATCAGAGAAACAGACAATATGGAAACCAAAATAATTATTATCAACGGAGACAGAATAACTTAAGACGCAACGGTCCAGCGCGCAGTTACGATTCAGCGAGGAATTCTCCACCACGTGACCGACAAGAAAGAAACTATGGAATCTACCGACATGACGACAGACGATATGATCGTAATGACAGACCGGAATTCCATCAGAACTGGCGAGCTTCAAACAGGGCAGGGCCTTCTCGTCAAGGTGAATTTGTAGAAGGTAGGTCTCCTAATCCCAATAAGGGCGTGCGCCAACAAAGAGACAGACAATGACTCGCACCGCAGGCAGCCGCGTGCGCCGGCTGGCTCAGAGAAAAATAACATAGACGCTAATCTTGAGAAAAATTCCAGTATTCTTTACCGACGTATACCACATGATAATTGCGTTCAAGTTGAAACTCTGCGTACTAGGAAGAGTAAAGGTTTACTCCACATTTTACATGTAAAACCGTTTATTGAAATATAATCTGCTTTTTAACTTTGTCTTTGCCATAAAACATTTCACTTCACATTTCTAGTATGCTTTGTCACACTGAGAAACTGTTAACCAACAATGTTTTGAAGTTTACTATCCAGTCTAGAACCTACGGAACATATTTAGACAACATTTACGAGTGCATTGTTATAGTGAACAGACATCAAGCGTTATTGCGTGTGTACATTCTTGCTTGTTAGTTGCACGATTACGTAACGACTGTAAGGCTCACATTCTTAGAACATTTCCCAGTAATGCTAATGAGATTTTAGTGCAATATTTTCGTTTACTTGAAAATACATTCTGGATTTAAAGTACTTTCTGTGAGATACTAGATGACACAGTGGTTAGTTTATGTGACAGCTACACGATTTTATCACGACGCAACTAATATGTGACACGATTTACATTGTTGCTTTTGTGGTGTATCTGTTTTATATCTGGAAAGTAAAACATGTTTTAGTAGTAACTTTTGTGGTATAGATACAATGAGACAGCCTTTTCTGTAGCACAACAATACGTTACAGTACAGTACTTACTTTTTCACGGCAATAAGCGTAGTAACTACGATATCTATACGCAAAGCATTTCACTTTTGTTTATCATGAGGTAAGTACATTGACTTCTGTAGAACTTAGCTTTCGGAGGACGATAACTACGACACTTCCACAGAGAGTATCTTACAACACGACGCACAGTTTAGCGCTACAGTACGCGTAGTTGAGTGATTAATTTTGTACTTAATACATTTATTTTTAAAGATATTTAAAATACAATGATACAAAGGTTTTACGTGATACATTTCATTCCATTGCTGTAACCTGTAACATCTGAGGATATAATTACATTAATCCTCAGGGGGTACACGCCTACTTTGTGTACCATGTGTGTGGCAAGCCCTAGCTAATATGGTATTTGCTTATACAACTTTACACATCGGTACCATATTTCTCTAACACATAAATTACACAGCTATCTGGTTATTTAACTGAGAGAGACAAAGATTTATTTTACTACATCAGTGACAGATGTTTACGTAATTACACCGTTGGATAACTTCACACTTATGAAATTGTATTTTGTCTGTACTTTGTGAAATGTTCAAATTTTTTCGGAACCATTGTGATATTATGAGAGCTTTGAATGATGTATTTGGTATGGGATCATGATTTTTAAAGTACGTTTGAGGTAGATGACACTTCTGACATGACAAGAGAATTTTTTTTAGGTTTTGAAATTATTGGAGGAAGCTACGACGGTTTTGAGAGTTGACTGAGGTGTTATGATGTTATTATTACGATGACTATGTGTATTATGCTGCTGAGGTATGTTTATGATCAATAAGCTGATGTTATATGAGGAATTTGATTATGCTACTTATTTATTATGATGAAATATTGAAGAAGTGTCTACGAATATGTATATGTGTAATAAAGCAAGGAATAATGAGTAGTCGTTAGGGACTCTGGTTTGTGAAAAAGGATGTTGGAAACCGAGAATCGTACTTTAAGCGTTATGAAATGTGTGTATATGCGTGAATGTATCACTATGCTGGTAAAAATTTTTTGGACGCTATTATATTTAAAGGATTTTCTTTCTACAGATTTCTAACGCAAATTCTCAACCTGTGAAAATATTTTTATATGAGACTGTCACTGTAGCGGAAACTGCCGTCGTAAATTTTTCAGTAAGAAAGGTAAGTGGCCACCTGCAGGTAATGTGTCGTGGGCACCCAGCTGTGCGACAGTCGCCTGGGAAAAAAGCCATTAGTGTGTGCCTTTCAGAGACACAGGTAAAAAAAAGGCCATTATCCTCGCTATTGACATTTCTTTGTGGAAAGCGTCGCTAATACGACACGCTCATACTTGAAAACAAAGGATTGCACTTTGGAGTTCTTAATTTATGATATTTACTGAAATGAAATGATGAGAAACATTTCATGTCTATTGTCTTGCTAGTTGGAAGATTGTTTACTGCATTATGAAATGACTTATGGCTAGCAGATGACGTTTCATGCCTTGCTTTGCCTATTTTGTTTAATATCTAGTTTCTTGCTGCACTGCAGCATTGGTTAAAATAAAATTTAATACATGTACTAATATAACTATTTTCTGTCTACAGGACCAGTAAAGGATCATTTTATGATGTACTTTCTTAGAAAAGAGAGCACAAATAGACATTTCCCCCTCACATGAATTGCAAAAATATTTTTTTTACGATTTGGTAACTTATCTGCCAGCGTATGTTCTCGTGATGCATCACTCTAGTGTTAAGATGTGACATAGGTATTAAACATTTTTACTGTAATATTTTTTCTGCTTCAACTTTGTCATGTTTAGATATAAGTTATTTCATTTGCTGCTGCTGCTGTTTGCCAGGCATAATGTTACTGAATTTGACTTTGTATTACTCTGTTAAGCCAGTTTTACTACGGATTTATTTTTCTTGTTTGCTGTGCATTGCCTTATATTAGTTTTAATATTGCTGCTTCTTTGACAACTTCCATTTTATTTCATTTGTTGTTTGTATTAATCATTTTGTGCTGCTGCATTCCTTCGTCCCTTAGTTAAGCATCTAAGTTCAGTAGTTTTAAGTTAGCTTAAGAGGGGGTAGCCTATATAAGAGAAGAGGATTTTAAGAAATGCACTGAGAGGTTATATGAGAAAAGTACAGAAAGTAGGTACAGATAGGACTTTTTGGAAATAGTAAAGAACGAAGGGAGATCTCCGAGAAGTAAAGAAAGTTTGTTTGCAAAATACTGCAGTAAAACAAACCCTGCCCTTTCCTTGTGTTATCCCACTATGTGTTTGTGTACCCTTGTGTATTTATGTTCTTCCTGTCTTTATATGTTTATCTGATAAGACTTATGTTGCAGAATTTTTCTAATACTAAGCTACATTCACTATGATGAGGAATACTGTTATTCTCAAATATAATTTGCATTCATAACATGTTATTCACTTTGTAAAGATGTTTACACATTATTTATTCTGTTTTGTTCTAATGCTCATGTGTGAGGTTGATGTTTCAAAAGTTATTCTGATCTTTTATGTATGTACTTATGTCGTAATTTTTGTAACACTGATGTATTGGCTATTTCGATTCTTTTGTAAAAAAGTTATCTGTATTGTTATGTTCTTTAATGATATATTTTGTACCTTTGTTATTGTATTCTTATGTTATAAAATTGTAATTGACACCAGTTCATCAAATAAAGTAATTTGTAAATTACATTTCACTGCACACGTTTCTGTTGGTCATAGTATATGGACAATATGTGAGAAGTAGGGACTGATAGTGTTTGCACGTGTGTTAATAATTCAGTAAGGGACTGGATAACAGCATTGCTGGTTGTAAGGACATTTCAAAAACAATTTTTGTGAGTGCAAGACTCCTCAATGGTGATTGTGTGCCTGCACAGTTGCAACAGATGGCTGCTGGCAATATCATTATTTCTACAAGGACTGCAGTGGGTCTGCACCTCTGGTGGCCCACCAATAGTAATCTCTACCAGGACTACAGTGGGTCTGCTCTGTGATGACCTACCTACCGATAGTCTTCAACGTCGACTGACTCTGCTGTGGCCCATTACCTGTCTGCATGTCAAGAGTCAGTACTGTCTTTCGTTGGAAGGACAACACTACTTTTTCAAGACTGCTTAGAAATCCACTACTTCCAAGTGCAATTTCTTTTATTGCTCAGACTTTGAGAAAACACTCGAATTTTACTGTGTTGAACGATCAGGACTCTCTTTATGGACTGTGAGAAAATTTTAGCTTTTGACCAACATTGTATCAATAAGTGTGTGCATTTGATATCTTTGTTATTGTAATTATGAAAAATTTTATCAAATTATTATTTGCCACTGCCCAAAACAATTTGTAAAATTTTTTGTGGGGAGCATGGGGGCTATGTAAGTAGGCTGTTTACGTTTTCTTATTGGTAACGCCACGTAGCGCTCTGTATGAAACATCACTGGCTGTGCCGTGTGCAGTCTGTGGCTGGTTTGCATTGTTGTCTGCCATTGTAGTGTTGGGCAGCGGCAGCTGGATGCTAACAGCGCGTAGCGTTGCACAGTTGGAGGTGAGCCGCCAGCAGTGGTGGATGTGGGGAGAGAGATGGCGGAGTTTTGTAATTTGTAAGACTGGATGTCATGAACTGCTATATATATTATGACTATTAAGGTAAATACGTTGTTTGTTCTGTATTAAAATCTTTCATTTGCTAACTATGCCTATCAGTAGTTAGTGCCTTCAGTAATTTGATCCTTTAATTTAGGTGGCAGTAGTGGCGCTCGCTGAATTGCAGTAGCTTGAGTAACGAAGATTTTTGTGAGGTAAGTGATTTGTGAAACGTATAGGTTAATGTTAATCAGGGCCATTCTTTTGTAGGGATTTTTGGAAGTCAGATTGCGTTGCGCTAAAGATATTGTGTGTCAGTTTAAGCACAGTCTTGTATAAATTGTTCTAAGGGGACGTTTCAACGTGTTCCAACATTTCTATGGAATCCAAACTGATCTTGCCCGAGGTCGGCTTCTACTAGTTTTTCCATTCGTCTGTAAAGAATTCTTGTTAGTATTTTGCAGCTGTGGCTTATTAAACTGATTGTTCGGTAATTTTCACATCTGTCAACACCTGCTTTATTTGGGATTGGAATTATTATATTCTTCTTGAAGTCTGCAGGTATTTCGCCTGTATCATACATCTTGTTCACCAGATGGTAGAGTTTTGTCAGGACTGCCTCTCCCAAGACCGTCAGTAGTTCCAATGGAATTTTGTCTACTCCGGAGGCCTTGTTTCGGCTCATGTCTTCCAGTGCTCTGTCAAACTCTTCACGCAGTATCGTACACTCCTGGAAATTGAAATAAGAACACCGTGAATTCATTGTCCCAGGAAGGGGAAACTTTATTGACACATTCCTGGGGTCAGATACATCACATGATCACACTGACAGAACCACAGGCACATAGACACAGGCAACAGAGCATGCACAATGTCAGCACTAGTACAGTGTATATCCACCTTTCGCAGCAATGCAGGCTGCTATTCTCCCATGGAGACGATCGTAGAGATGCTGGATGTAGTCCTGTGGAACGGCTTGCCATGCCATTTCCACCTGGCGCCTCAGTTGGACCAGCGTTCGTGCTGGACGTGCAGACCGCGTGAGACGACGCTTCATCCAGTCCCAAACATGCTCAATGGGGGACAGATCCGGAGATCTTGCTGGCCAGGGTAGTTGACTTACAGCTTCTAGAGTACGTTGGGTGGCACGGGATACATGCGGACGTGCATTGTCCTGTTGGAACAGCAAGTTCCCTTGCTGGTCTAGGAATGGTAGAACGATGGGTTTGATGACGGTTTGGATGTACCGTGCACTATTCAGTGTCCCCTCGACGATCACCAGAGGTGTACGGCCAGTGTAGGAGATCGCTCCCCACACCATGATGCCGGGTGTTGGCCCTGTGTGCCTCGGTCATATGCAGTCCTGATTGTGGCGCTCACCTGCACGCATACGACCATCATTGGCACCAAGGCAGAAGCGACTCTCATCGCTGAAGACGACACGCCTCCATTCGTCCCTCCATTCACACCTGTCGCGACACCACTGGAGGCGGGCTGCACCATGTTGGGGCGTGAGCGGAAGACGGCCTAACGGTGTGCGGGACCGTAGCCCAGCTTCATGGAGACGGTTGCGAATGGTCCTCGCCGATACCCCAGGAGCAACAGTGTCCCTAATTTGCTGGGAAGTGGCGGTGCGGTCCCCTACGGCACTGCGTAGGATCCTACGGTCTTGGCGTGCATCCGTGCGTCGCTGCAGTCCGGTCCAAGGTCGACGGGCACGTGCACCTTCCGCCGACCACTGGCGACAACATCGATGTACTGTGGAGACCTCACGCCCCACGTGTTGAGCAATTCGGCGGCACGTCCACCCGGCCTCCCGCATGCCCACTATACGCCCTCGCTCAAAGTCCGTCAACTGCACATACGGTTCTCGTCCATGCTGTCGCGGCATGCTATCAGTGTTAAAGACTGCGATGGAGCTCCGTATGCCACGGCAAACTGGCTGACACTGACGGTGGCGGTGCACAAATGCTGCGCAGCTAGCGCCATTCGACGGCCAACACCGCGGTTCCTGGTGTGTCCACTGTGCCGTGCGTGTGATCATTGCTTGTACAGCCCTCTCGCAGTGTCCGGAGCTAGTATGGTGGGTCTGACACACCTGTGTCAATGTGTTCTTTTTTCCATTTCCAGGAGTGTATCTCCCATTTCATCTTCATCCACATCCTCTTCCATTTACATAATATTGTCGTCAAGTACTTTGCCCTTGTATAGACCCTCTATATACTCCTTCCACCTTTCTGCTTTCCCTTCTTTTCTTAGAACTGGGTTTCCATCTGAGCTCTTGATGTTCATACAAGTGGTTCTCTTTTCTCCAAAGGTCTCTCTAATTTTCCTGTAGGCATTATCTATCTCACCCCTAATGAGATAAGCCTCTACATCCTTACATTTGTCTTCTAGCCATCCCTGCTTAGCCATTTTGCGCTTCCTGTCGATCTCATTTTTGAGACGTTTGTATTCCTTTTTGCCTGCTTCATTTACTGCATTTTTATATTTTCTGCCTTCATCAATTCAATATTTCTTCTGTTACCCAAGGATTTCTACTAGACCTCGTCTTTTTACCTACTTGATTATCTGCTGCCTTCACTACTTCCTCAAAGCTACCCATTCTTCTTCTACTATATTTGTTTCCCCCATTCCTGTCAATTGTTCCCTTACGCTCTCCCTGAAACTCTGTACAACCTCTGGCTCTTTCAGTTTATCCAGGTCATTTCTCCTTCAGTTCTCTCCTTTTTGCACTTTCTTCAGTTTTAATCTACAGGTCATAACCAATAGATTGTGGTCCACATCTCCCTCTGGAAATGTCTTACAATTTAAAACCTGCTTCCTATATCTCTGTCTTACCATTATATAATCTATCTGATTCCCTTTAGTCTCTCCAGGGTTCTTCCATGTATACAACCTTCTTTCATGCTTCTTAAACCAAGTATTACCTATGATTATGTTGTGCTCTGTGCAAAATTCTACCAGGCGGGTTCCTCTTTCATTTCTTAGCCCCAATCCATATTCACCTACTACGTTTCCTTCTCTCCCTTTTCCTACTGCCAAATTCCAGTCACCCATGACTATTAAATTTTCATAACCCTTTACTACCTGAATAATTTCTTTTATTTCATCATATATTTCTTCAATTTCTTCGTCATCTGCAGAGCTAGTTGGCATATAAACTTGTACTACTGTAGTAGGTGTGGGCTTCATGTCTATCTTGGCCACAATAATGCGTTCACTATGCTGTTTGCAGTAGCTTACCCGCATTCCTATTTTTCTATTCATTATTAAACCTACTCCTGCATTACCCCTATTTGATTTTGTGTTTATAACCCTGTAGTCACCTGACCAGAAGTCTTATTCCTCCTGCCACCAAACTTCACAAATTCCCACTATATCTAACTTTAACCTATCCATTTCCCTTTTTAAATTTTCTAACCTACCTGCCTGATTAAGGGATCTGACATTCCACGCTCCGATCCATAGAACGCCAGTTTTCTTTCTGCTGACAACGACATCCTCTTGAGTAGTCCCCGCCCGGAGATCCGAATGGGGGACTATTTTACCTCTGGAATATTTAACTCAAGAGGACGCCATCATCATTTCATCATACAGTAAAGCTGCATGCCCTCGGGAAAAATTATGGCCGTAGTTTCCCCTTGCTTTCAGCCGTTTGCAGTACCAGCACAGCAAGGCCGTTTTGGTTATTGTTACAAGGCCAGATCAGTCAAATCATCCAGACTGTTGCCCTTGCAACTACTGAAAAGGCTGCTGCCCCTCTTCAGGAACCACACGTTTGTCTGGCCTCTCAACACATATCCCTCTGTTGTGGTTGCACCTACGGTACGGCTATCTGTATTGCTGAGGCACGCAAGCCTCCCCACCAACGGCAAGGCCCATGGTTCATTGGGGGGGGGGGGGGGGGGGAAACCAGTCATATGAATAAAAAATTTGCAATCAAGACGGATTTTAAGTAACATTATAAAGTCACTGATTGCTGTTATCCTATAAAACATTATGTCTGTTTTTGCAAAGTACCCCAACTGGTAGACGAGTGTGTTAATTGTATAACAGAGACGTCTAGTTGTGCAGCGAGGTGTTTTATTGCGATCCGTCGGTCACCTCCAATGGTAGTGCCGGTTAATTCCAGCATTAAAAGTGGGAGTCCGACAGGTTGGCGTAGCCTTGTTGCCATGATGACAGACCCCTCGCCCAAAGACTCACCGTGCTTTTGGCTCTGCAGACATTCTACAGGTTTTTATGAATAGCTGCGGTACTCTGGCTTTCCGCCACAACAAACTCGAGGACAGCTTTTTGCTTGGAACGCTTCTCCGTTTTGAAGGCTATGTATAGATTCGCCACCTATGGGCACTTCGTGCAACTATAATGTTACATCACTTATTGATGGCTTCTCATATCTGTATCTGTATAGTTTTTATGCTGGAGATGCGGTAGCCTATGAGAGCGTCAAAGAGCTGCAACGGGGGTCTCAGCTTCATGACATAGTTGAGTACAGAGCAATGCAGCTCTTTTGAATTTGAAATGGTAGCCAACGTAGTCCTAAATTTATCATGTAAACTTTTCCATTATTTCGTAATGTTGTTAGAAAAAAAGAAAATAATGTCGAATTTCAATACCCAACATGTGAAAAGCGCATTTGCTTTACAGAATACCGAATTCTCTCAGATATCTATCTACCGGTGAGGCGTTTAGAGCACAATGTTTACTTTTTGCCTCGAGGTGACACAAGTATCGTAAGAGAAAGATCCTATATTACTCGTACATGAGATGTATCTTAACTGTTCCAGGTAGATACACCTGCTTAATAACGTGATGCTCCACATTTAGAACACCACACAGCAGCAATTCAGCTTGGTAAATATTGGACAACGTCTTGCCGCGTGATTTGAGGCGCCTTGTCACGGATTGCGTCTCCCCCCTCCCCCCCCCCACCGGAAATTCGAGTCCTCCCTCGGGCATGGGTGTGTGTGTTCTTCTTAGCATAAGTTAGTTTAAGTAGTATGTAAGTGTAGGGACTGATGATCTTACCAGTTTGGTCCCTCGGGAATTCACACACATTTGAACATTTTGACAACGCCTTGGAAGTTGACAGAAGTATGCATCATTAGATGTCTATACACAGACCTCTCAATTTCGTCTCATGCGAGCCGCGTTAAAAAGATTCGCTACACTGGTTGTAAACATCGTCTCGAAAAATAGGCAGCAGTACGAAGAGCTTCATACAAAACTGAAGCAGTGTACTGAGAACCGTACAGAAAGCAGTAGTGGGGCGACGGTATCGGTGGTATCATCTGACGTAGTGGTGGAAAAAACTCCAGAGGTAACGAAGTCCGTTGAGCAATCTTACATATCAGTTGCGGAAACACAAAAAAATCATGAGATTCCACCTGTACGTCCATAAGATGTTGCGTCAGTATTTTCCGATCCGAAACAGAAGCAAATGGGAGAAGTACAGTTGAGACAGGTGAGCGAAGCAGGTAACGTGCTTTCACAGCAGACAATGGTGCGAGAAGCTGTAACACGAGAGTACCAACAGAGCGGCAACCGACCATCCGAAAGCACGCGATGACGCGATAACTGAGCAGTTTATTGCTCCACACGGACAACACACTGATCCAGTAATGGGAAATTTAAACGTATCTTCCAGTTCGATAAACGATGAACGGCACGGTTTAGATAATTGCACACGACTGAGTAGATGCGAGGCTAGATGGTACTCAAATATGTCGTCTCAGGATCCAAGTGTGGTAGTACGAATAAAGGAAAACATGACGCAATTGAAGGGAACGGAAAACTGTGCGAAAACACAAACTCCATATGGCGCAACAGAAAAATTTGACATTGATCATTTTTTGACAGTCAGAAAATTCCAACATTACAAGGGAAACGGGAACGGCTAACACGTCCGCAAGTTTATACATCAATTCCTAAATATCATATCATTTGAAAATTCGGGAGAAAAGAAGCCAGTTAGATTTTCTGACGAAATGATAAAAAAGAATCAGTGTTTAGACAATCCATACAGTGATAGCCAACTGATACGTAAGTGCACAATGAAGTTACCCTTGCGATATCAGCAATCGTTGGTTGGCAGATCTGGAGATAATATACAGGCATTTAAAGGGATGGTAAGAGGTCTTGAATGCACCTTCACTGAAGATGACGCGGAGAAACAACGTGCAGGGAGAGAAACCATTGGTAGGGGGGATAATAGCAACCGAGTGGCCTTTTATAATACTTACAATAACAATAGTAATAGCGTATGTTTTTGTGTGGGGTCTGCCTTTAGCAAAATACAGTTTAGTTTTTGTCCCAGACATGTTTCATCGCAGTTCCAGCAGTATCGTTGTTTTTTTTTATTTTATGGCTGTTAAATATAAGAAATGTTCATTACTGTTTAAATATAATATTTACATATAGTATAATATTTACGTATTTAAACAGTAAAGAACATTCCTTATGTTTAACAGCCATAAAATAAAAATAACCACCTATGATGCTGCAACTACAGTGATACATGTCTAGGTCAAGCAACAAAATTCTGTTTTGCTAAAGGCGGACGCCACCCAAAAACATATGTTATTGTTAAAGCAAACACAGACAAAAGAACTTCAACCTCAAGGTCATTACGGCAGTAGTAATTTTGGGAAAAATTAATCGTTTTGGGAAGAACAGTAATCCCTCATGGGATAATAATAGCTATGGTCTTGGCAACTCACATAGGTCAAACAATAATTATCGTTTTGGTGAGAGCCAAATTACAACAATGACTTTGGTCCCCGAAATTATGGTGGTAACTATAATTCACGATATGATCACCATGCCAACGACGTAGGAAGGTTTAGTGGTTTTCCACTATAATACCCAAATTGTTCGGGTGAAACTAGATTGCCTAGAACGCAGAAAGGTTGGGAGAATAAGGACAACACAAGTGATATGAACCGGTACTGGAAGTCGAGTTGAGGCCACCAAACCCTGTTAAAAACAGTATTGACGATATGAACGGCTCGAAGACCAATCGCAAGAGATGTAATCAACAAATGCAGTTGATTTTATAATGAAATGTGTAAATAGACTTAGCTCTAATCAACAAGATTCTGAAGTAGGTTTAGCGGGTGATCAGATACAAATTCCAGCATAGTGGGAGACAGTTGACAGGGAATCGTCTGATGATCAGGAACAAGAGTTGTCAACAGTTAATAAACGCAATTTTACTCAAACTGATTATGACCAAATTGTGGAGGATGTAGTCCATTTCTACGAAACCGAGAGAGCAAAGGTATGCCAAGGGAATAATGAACCATTGGCAATGCCTGTGTTGATACACAAGTCATATGATGTATATAGGACAGGGACGTATCAAGAGAACATAGAGGAATATGAGAAAGAATATGGTCAGATAACTTCATCCCGGAACATTCAGATGACAGGTGTTAACAGTAATAAAGAGAATAAGGTGACTGTACCAAACCAATGAGAAAATCAGGCCAAACACATTGATAGTTTAACATATGACTTGATAGAGGATGCGTTAATGCATGAAAATGAAATTAAAGCACCTCATGAGGTGCAACCGGTCGTTCGGGTTGAGGTAGGTGGCACGTTTGCAGATGCATCCTTGATCCGGGAAGCGAAATGACGGCTGTTTCGGAAGAACGGTTTGAGGAATGTAACGCTGAACAAGCGCTACCAGTGTTGAGGACGAAACATTTGAAAGGACCGAGTATAGGTTCGTCGACGGTTATTAACAGACAAATGCGTGTAATTTTTTCCTGTTAGGGTCATGAAATACAAGCGAGTATGGTAATTGTGCCGAAACTATCTGTCCCCATAATCATTGGAGCCGATTTCACGTCTCAAAATCGTGTCACATTCAGTAAGGAAGGGTATATGACGCTCGAGAAGGTACGTCTTACTTTTGAAGAAAAACTCAGACATGAGAGATGCCAGGTGCTCACAAACAACTGACTATGCAACTGAATCCGAATCAATCGGAGGAGGACATCCACGGCATAAGCGGACGAAAGAAGCAATACCAGCAGATGACGAAGTAATGGTGGAAATTCATCGAGAAATAGATAATAAGTTGCTACAAGTAAGAGATATTCCAGATACTGAGAAAGCAGAAGCAGAAGAAGTATTGCGACAAAATGCCGAGGTGTTTCTACCAAAACCCGGTGCCATTAAAAACTTTCAATACGAATTCAGTGTTAGAGATCACAAGTTATTTAGAGTACCGCCTTACTGTATTACCGAAGACCAGTATTTTTAGAATTACATAAGTTGCTAGATGGTGATATTATTCAAACTCCAACCTCAACATACTGCAGTCCATTGCAAATTGTGTATAAGAGGGATGGAAGCATTAGGTTAGTCATTGATGCACGACAGATAAATTCCATTATAGCCCAGAAAAATTGGAAGAGCTTTTACAAAAGTTCTTTGGGGTCAATATTTTCTCTTCCCTTGATCTGAGAGATAGATTTTGGCAAATAGAACTAACACCTGAATGTAGGAAGCATAATTCTTTTTTCGCATTTGGACGAAGTTATCTGTTCAAAAGGCTCACTTTCGGACTGAACATATCCTTTGCTGCCTTTATAAGAAGGTAACTGTATTGGATAAAGAGCTCCAACAGCGTCTCACCTGTTATGTTGATGACATATTAGTAGCAGAACCATCATGGAAACTTCATAATGCTAAGGACATTAAAAGAATATGGAGTAACTGTGAACGTAATGAAGTCCAGTTTAGGGAATAAAAATGTTCAGTTTTTTGTCCATATTATTACTGAACGGGGAATTGAACCAAACCCTAACGAAATGCAAGTAATACATAACATGGGCACTCCATACAACAGAAAGACGTTGCGTGGCTTCTTGCGACTCATTAACTTCTACAAAAGGTTCATTTGGATAGAATCCTTTGCCATCCCACTTTTATGTGCGTTAATTAGTGAAAAGATGCCCTAGGTGTGGGATGCCCTAGGAGAACAGGAGTTCGAAGAACTAAAAAAAGTCAGTGGGTAAAGGCACCAATTATAGAGCATCCCGATTTGTCGAAAGAATTCCGTATGGCGACCGACAGTGCTAAAACAGGTTTGGGTGTGGTACTCTTTCAACAATATGAAGAAGACGAACAGTGGCTAAGAAAAACGAAACCTTTCGCTAGTCGAGTACTTACCAAATGTGAAAAAGCTACTCGATCATAGAGTTAGGAACTTTAGTAGTATGGGGGTTTCGTAGATTCAGATACTTCCTGTCTCGTCGAAAAACCAATGTGTTTACTGACCTTAAGGCACTAGAATTTGTGTTAAGTGCAAAACTATTGTCAGGAAGATTAGGTCGGTGGATGTTAACGCTGCAGGAATGTGATTTTCGAATCACCTACGTGCTTGGACCATCAAACGTCATTGCAAATATCCTCTCCAGATTGCCAGAAGGAGTTAACGAAAGCAAAGTGAGTAATAGAGAAGAAGAGCAAGTAGCCTCTTATTACTTGTAAAATGTGCCAGTAGAAAATTACGCCACCAATACATTAAAACAGCTAGGCAGGGAACAAGATAAAGACCCAGATCTTGTCACAGTTAAAGCTAAGGGGAAAAACCGTGAAACAATTCTATCTCAGAAAGAACAATGTCTTATTCTATACACGTAATACAGATACAAGTTTTTGTGTCGCTTGTATACCACAGGATCTGATAAATAACTATATTTGGTATTCTCATTTTAGTAACAGTCATTTTGGTCCTAAGAAATGTTTCTTAAAATTAAAGACCTCTAGTCACTTTGCAAATAAGGAGCAAAGAACCAGACATGTTCTGGCAAAATGTAAGAAATGCCAGAGCGATAAATGTATAATTTTTCAAATGAGACCGCCAATGATCTCTATCTTTTCGGAGAAACTGAGACACATAGCAGCAACAGATCTCATAGGCTCATTACGTCATACACAGAGAGGTCATGTATTCATTTTCATGGTCCTAGAATTGACGTCGAAATACGTGACGTTTACTCCCTTGCAGAAAGCAACTGGGAGCAGTATAAGCAAAGCGCTGACACAAGATTTCCTTCGACAAGTTGATAATGTCGATAAAATGCTGTCAGACAATGGACGACAATATCGTTCACACAATGGCAAAACACATTGCGCCGGCATACGAACCTATTTACATTTCCAAATATATGCCAAGCGCCAACCCAGTAGAATTAACGATGAAGGATTTGTGACCCTCTGTTGTTTGTATTGTAGCAAGCAGCATAATACGTGGGGCAGACATTTGTCTGGGTTCCAGGATGTGGTAAACGAAATGTCACATAGCAGTACTTTATTATCTCTAATAACTGTTCTGAAAAGTAAGCCGGCACCAGATAAAACCTGGAAAATAATTAAATTCCCATCAGTGCCCAGAGCACATCAACAGCCAGTAAAATTGGCACTGAGCAATTTGAAGGCTGCAGCATTAAATAGACAGGAATGGGCAGACAAAATGGCGACCTCACGAGTGTTTTCACTAGGACAAAACGTAATTCTGAAAACCCACCATCTCTCTAGCAAGAAAAAACATCAAAGTCATAAATTCTTTCCGGTATGTAAAGGACCTATAGAAGTAAGTAAAGTGGCTCATGACAGTGTAGTCGAATTGATTAACCCAAAACAGGAAAATCATTGGGCTTTGCACTATGTGAGTCACTTAGCAGTGTATAAAGGGTAAATCAGTAAATATTAACTTCACAAGAAAAATCAGATGTATCAAATATCCAGATTCCAATAAGAGCAAAATCTAGATGTCAAAGACTATGGAAGCTAAGAAAATGCATACAAAAATTTTTAATTTGTAGTTATCTTATTAAAATAAATTGGTTAACTTTCTCAGTATATTAAAAGGATACTTGTGAAGGAAGAACAATAAAGGAAGAACTAAAGTAACTGTTCTGAGGAGGAAATGTGTTATGGGGAATGAGTAGAATGAAAGGAGAAAGCTAGAGGTTAGCATGTGGATAATTTGACGAAACAGTAGTAGATTCTCTCTTAAACTGTAATGAAAAGTAGAAAGAAATTGATATTTTTGTGGATGAAAGGATGTCAACAAATTATGTGATTAAATAATTATGTAAGAAGGGAATATTCATTTGTGGTTTGTTCCATGACGGATGGCAAAAATTTTAGTTGAATAGGTGTTTTGGGGGGAAAATGAGACGCATTATGAGTTGTGGAAGCAACCACAAGTCGACATTAAAAGGAGATGTGAGGGAAATAGATATAAACGCTTCTTAGGAGATAAGAATTAAGAGAGAGAATTGAATTATTAAGGAAAGCAAGAAACATTTAATTTCTTGGAAGGATGTAGACAAAGGGATGTGATTTTAAAAAAAGATTATTTAAATAAGGAATAGTAGGGTGGGGGGGGGGAGAAAGTAATACAAACGTACACTGTTTAGAAGAAAGAGATATATCCTATTTTGAAGTTCTATTAGACTTTATGCAGAAAAGAAGAGATTGCAGAGAAAAGGACGCTGGCCTTGGAGTCAAGGTGCGGAGTTTTTATGATATGATGTATCTGTAGTTAGGAAAAAAATACTAATACACTAACCTTCATCACCATCAATTTTCCTCTTACTATCCATTTTGATGAAGATGAGGAAACCTTTACCTTTATACTAATGGTGATAAAGGTGGGAAAAGAAAATGTACATTTAGAATAGGGATCAAAAGATGCTCATCTGTTAAAATATTTATGCAGAGTATAATAAGAAGAATCTTACAAATAGTTTAAATACGGAATTTCTGTATCGTCTCTTAGTAGTTTAGTGTTTGTAAAGCTTGTAATTTATGTTATGGGAGAAATGGTTGCGAGAGGATAGGTGGTCATAACATGCAAATTAGAGAAATTTCGGAATGTAAGATGGACAATGGTGTGCACAATATACGTGAGGTCATCAAGAACAATGCACCATCATGGCCGTCAGATCGACACCAGAACTAAGTAGAGTGGTTAGGCATGAGAGGAAGGAACAGTGGGTGGAGCCGGGTACGTCAACTTTCGAGATTACGAAAGAATATGCCTTGGTGGAAGCAACAGACCAAGAGGACTACACCTCTAGGGAAAAGTGTGGGGATCTACGACGAATCTTGAATACACTCAACATGTGGCATGACGCGATTTTTATTCATGTGAAAGCCACATGCGATCTTCATAACGACAGTTCCGCTAAAGTGCTAGATACGTAGCCCTTCCGTCACAAACTATCGTCATACCACACGGAATCCTGCAACTGCAAAACATACTGTGAACACTCATAGGGATGAACAAGAGAATGATGCAAGGCTGTGTAATCTATCCCAATGTACAATCTGCTACAATAAAGGATACAAAACGATTTTAAAGAAAATAACATAAGAATGGATTATACAATAACAAGGTTAAGCAGGTCTTAAATTCCAATTTTTGGTCCAGAGAAGAACGGAGGCACAAGTAAGAAGATAGCCAGATGCAACAAGGAAATAAGATTCAACGCAAAAGATTAGGAAAAAAGGCCAGGACCAGAAGAAACCTAGAAACATTTCTAAATCTCATCCTGAACAAGACCAATATTGCATCTACCTATAAATAAATCAGTTTTAATTCTCTAGCAATACAAACGTCCGATATTCCTTATAGCAAATTGCAACACTTTCAAATGTCACACCGAAAGACTAGAATTTGTACAGAAAACGAGAGGCGAATTAACCGACGATGGATTGGCATAAATATTCAAGGATTTACCAAGAATACAACATCTTTCCTACTAATAATAGACCTCTAATATAATTTTGCCAAGGGTACATGCGGAATTGACCAAAAGTAACCAAGCTTTCAAAATACATTCAAACCTTCTGCAATCTTTCTCTCTGCCGACCGCCATTCCATGCTTAGAGGAGACTCGTCGACGTGCATAAAGATGAGTATGACGACCAGTAAACTGCGTTGAAGGAACATGAGAAAAGACTGTCTGTGACAGACTAGCATCAGATTAAACAGAAAAAAAATATTTTTACGAACAAACAGAGTTTCTTGTTGTTTAAAAATATTTAATTTTTGAAGAGTATTGTGCAAGACACTAAATTTGTTAACAATACTTTTGAGTTTCTTTATCTTGACAGATAAATCATATTTTCTTGTATTTCATATTTTGACAACACATCTAGGTTAAGAAAACCAATTGGTGATATTTTATTAGGAGGCTAAGATTCTAGTATGTAATGTGTTTGTTAATATATGTATACAAAAAAGGGTTTTGCCACTTTATGGCGTTTAATTAATATTTACAAGGTAATTAATAGGATTATGAATGTAATATTTTTGTAAAAATCAATGAATAATTTAATTCCTCTGTAAAGTTATATTTCATAAGTTTAAGATTTTTAGGTGATATAAATACGTTTGTGAATCGGGTTGTGCTTGTAAATTTATGGGAAAGGTGGTGCTAGGTGTGAGATAAACTGAGAAATTATTGTAAGAGATAAAATTTTCTAGAATTATAATTGCAATAGAAGCTACTAACATACCTCGAAATTAAGGTTGAGAATAAGAAGTAAAAAAGCCAAGGATAATTTTAAATGCAGGTTTTCACAACCATTATTTGATTTTTCTTGACATCAAAACTGATGTCAGTCTCATATTTTTAAAAAATTGTGGTAGAAATTGTTAGATACTCTCTAATTTGTTCAAATTTAAAATCAAAATGTAGGCATCTATACAATACATTACTTAAATAATTGTATTAAATCAGAAAACTAGTAAAACATGTTAAATTTTGGAAAAAAATATTACTTTAGTGCTCAAATCAGTGATATATAGTAAATCAATTGCGGTGAAAGAAGGAGACTGAAAGAACAATTGTTTGACTATGCCATATTAAAATAGAGAATCGTTCAATATAAGTTTGTAAATATAGCCACATTCAGCAGTCAAGAACAATTTTGCACTGACTTCAATCCATTTCTCAACCGTTGATCGACCAAGCGCAAAATTGAACACGGAAGGAGGCGGATATGTAAGCTGGCAGCTTGAATGAATGTCACTTTCGCATCTTACATGAGATTTTACGTGTCCTAACAAGGACATACTTCGGTGGCAGTGAGCAGATTTCCCTATCAAAATGTACAGAGTGTAATGCAAAGAGATGGCACTTGATTCGACGGTATTAAAACACCGAAACCAAGCCCTGCATGTCAATGAGCAACAGGTGAAAAAATTTTCTGGAAGAAGCATTTTTTGTGGGGCAGACGCGAGTTGCGCGATCACACCTACATACACTCCTGGAAATAGAAATAAGAACACCGTGAATTCATTGTCCCAGGAAGGGGAAGCTTTATTGACACATTCCTGGGGTCAGATACATCACATGATCACACTGACAGAACCACAGGCACATAGACACAGGCAACAGAGCATGCACAATGTCGGCACTAGTACAGTGTATATCCACATTTCGCAGCAATGCAGGCTGCTATTCTCCCATGGAGACGATCGTAGAGATGCTGGATGTAGTCCTGTGGAACGGCTTGCCATGCCATTTCCACCTGGCGCCTCAGTTGGACCAGCGTTCGTGCTGGACGTGCAGACCGCGTGAGACGACGCTTCATCCAGTCCCAAACATGCTCAATGGGGGACAGATCCGGAGATCTTGCTGGCCAGGGTAGTTGACTTACACCTTCTAGAGCACGTTGGGTGGCACGGGATACATGCGGACGTACATTGTCCTGTTGGAACAGCAAGTTCCCTTGCCGGTCTAGGAATGGTAGAACGATGGATTCGATGACGGTTTGGACGTACCGTGCACTATTCAGTGTCCCCTCGACGATCACCAGAGGTGTACGGCCAGTGTAGGAGATCGCTCCCCACACCATGATGCCGGGTGTTGGCCCTCTGTGCCTCGGTCGTATGCAGTCCTGATTGTGGCGCTCACCTGCACGGCATCAAACACGCATACGGCCATCATTGGCACCAAGGCAGAAGCGATTCTCATCGCTGAAGACGACACGTCTCCATTCGTCCCTCCATTCACGCCTGTCGCGACACCAGTGGAGGCGGGCTGCACGATGTTAGGGCGTGAGCGGAAGACGGCCTAACGGTGTGCGGGACCGTAGCCCAGCTTCATGGAGACGATTGCGAATGGTCCTCGCCGATACCCCAGGAGCAACAGTGTCCCTAATTTGCTGGGAAGTAGCGGTGCGTTCCCCTACGGCACTGCGTGGGATCCTACGGTCTTGGCGTGCATCCGTGCGTCGCTGCGGTCCGGTCCCAGGTCGACGGGCACGTGCACCTCCCGCCGACCACTGGCGACAACATCGATGTACTGTGGAGACCTCACGCCCCATATGTTGAGCAATTCGGCGGTACATCCACCCGGCCTCCCGCATGCCCACGATACGCCCTCGCTCAAAGTCCGTCAACTGCACATACGGTTCACGTCCACGCTGTCGCGGCATGCTACCAGTGTGAAAGACTGCGATGGAGCGCCGTATGCCACGGCAAACTGGCTGACACTGACGGCGGCGGTGCACAAATGTTGCGCAGCTAGCGCCATTCGACGGCCAACACCGCGGTTCCTGGTGTGTCCGCTGTGCCGTGCGTGTGATCATTGCTTGTACAGCCCTCTCGCAGTGTCCGGAGCAAGTATGGTGGGTCTGACACACCGGTGTCAATGTGTTCTTTTTTCCATTTGCAGGAGTGTACAATGAACGGCTTCTGACAGAGGTTGGTGACCTGCAGTAAGAGAGACAACGAACGCGCCGGATGGTACAGTGAGGGTGGCAGGCAGGGCCATGGTATGCTTGTGATGTATATGCGTGGAACTCGTAGGCATCAGGAGTGGGCAGAAAATGTCCTATTGGTTGAAATATAGTCGGAAGGAGTAAAAGGAACGACATTTCGGCGCAGTTTAAGGGTAGGTCCTCTGCGATTGGCAGGGTTAGTTTCCACAAGATGAAAGTAACCCTCCCATTGGTCTGAAAAAGCCCAGATGTGAAGCACTAAATAGCACAGGTGGGGAACAGTTTGTTGCGAAAAACCCGATACCGAAAATCTCGAGGACACTCCTCTGAAACAGTGTCAAGTGGATAACAGGGTGCTTCATGCTCTGTACGTCGCCAAAAGAGGAATTTTTGTCAGAACACTGCATTCATTTTGGCTGACATTCACCTAGAAATTAGCTGAAGAGTCGTTGAGCTCCGCTAGCGGAGAAACGAAACAGCCACGCAGTTAATTGTTCTTGAGAGGGCGCTGATGTATACACGCTGCTCCATCTATGCACGTGTATATCGCCATATTTTCCAGGCTACGGATGAGTGCATGTTTTCTAGCCTAACGAGAAACATAGAACAGTTTCAGCTGATAGAATGAGTGAAGATTTTTATTACCTTTTTTAGGATTTTCAGATGGGGAGAGCAGCCATGCAGCTGACAGCACTCACAGGTAAAGGTAAATGCCGCTCGCAGAGGTGTAAAATTGTTGGATCACCAGCTTGCGTTCACTGTGAATTCAAACAACCTCATCTTGTCACAAAAATTAACCTCCTCCGTAGACTTGATTGTCATCCTAAATAGTGCCGAACGTAGAACCGGAGTTAGATGATTTTTCGTGATATTGGCCAACTTCACTGTCTAGAAGTAAGAAAAATCTTGTAGAGGACCTTCTATTAAAATCTTCTGTTGTTATGTTCAGTGTTATGTCTGCTAAAAGGGACATAATGCGTTATATTGACAACCGTCCAAGAAATTTTTATGTCAGATTCTACGTAACCTCTTGGCTTTGACAATGATAGAGAGAAATTAAACCGATTTCACTGCTAAACACCGATGTGCTTTGTCATATAATAAGGGTCCACTCCTAACCCCATGCATTTAATTTAGTGACACTAACGCAGCCACAGGGTTGGCGGGTTGAGGGGGGTTGAACTGGGGGAGGAGACCAAACTGCGAGGTCATCGGTCTCATCGGGTTAGGAAATGATGTCGGCCATGTCCTTTCAAAGGAACCATTCCGGCATTTGCCTGAACCGATTTAGGGAATCAGGAAAACCTAAATCAGGGCGGCCGGACGCAGGATTGAACCGTCGTCCTCCCAAATACGAGTCCAGTGTGCTAACGACTGCGCCACCTCGCTCGTCGCACTCACGGGATATTTTTGCTAATGGCCGATGCATTTGAAAAGGAGTGGAGTGACAGACATTAACGTAACCATCCAGATGAAAATGGGCTTCATCACTCATCAATACTAAGACATCAGCATCTTCCCTAAGAATAGCATCCAATATGTCATAAAATTCTCTCCGCTAGACAAACTCCTTTTGACATAGATGATGGAAATCGTTATTTTGTATGGGTGAAATCTGAGATCGTCATACGTAATACGTGATGGAGCGAGCGATGTGACATACCCAACGATACAGCCCCTCGCCAAGTGGAATGTTACGACCTAGCAAGGACTGCCGTTCTTACTGTGTCTACATTTTCTGATGTGAACGGGAGCGATCAGATTGTTTCTCTTTCACCACAGATCCAGTACTCCTAAATGGTGAAATGCATCAGAATACAGTGTTTCGATCTGGCACTATATCTCGACGTCCGACACTAAACTTGAACTGTGACCACAGAATCATTATTTCTAGATAACTGCTAAACTGAGAGCACACGATGCATAGCGACTGAAACCTCATTGTCTGAGCAATCCGCCAACCTTAGTTCAACGTGAATACTCCCATTAGTCGACGAGTGTTAGCGGTTTAAAAACCACGCATTTCTCCTGCTCCAACCTGTATAATCATTCGCGTTGCCTGTGCAGTAATTTCACAAATGTGGCAACATGTTTCCCTGTGGCCTTCGCTGTGTTATTCAGTGGTTTGGTATTTAACTAATTCGTAAAGGAGAATGATAATGTTATTTCATTACAGTGACTAATTACAAAATAATGTCTTTTTCTCCCGGCTAAAGATTTGGTCAAGTTGCTAAAGAACTCCAAGTTAACGTTGTGTTAAAGTGTTGTCTGTAAGTTGTGTAAGTGTCACTGAATCACAGTTCAAACAACAGATTCTATACAACTACTGATTATGATGGAAACAGTTATCTTCAGCAAAATGATCATTAAAACCACCGAACATCGGCCGCACAAAACACTGACGTATGTTTCCTGAAACAATATTCTTCGAAACTCGTGCGTAATTAATTTCGGCTCCATACATCAGCTAGAAAAGTTTGTTATATGGTTCGTGCTATGAGCACTGTTTTTAATGAACCAATCTCATTCGAATTATTTGCATTAAAATGAGTTCGGAACCACCGATGCACATTTATTTGTACACATTTTTATTACATTCGGCATTTAAGTCTGCAGAATTGCGTAATTTGAATTTGCCGCTGAGGTAATCGTTAAGATAACGGCAGACAACTGACAGAGACTTTCTATTGTTAGAGCAAAGTATTTGAAATGCTTATTAAACTTTACTTGCGTATTGTCCACTATGTACACTAATTCTCATCAAGCAAACCTTTGGTTTTTTTGTAAGGAAAACAGATAAAAACGCGATACAAATCGCTGTCATCAATGGCTGAGCTCCTTGCAACGGAAAGAAATGATTAACATAGATACTGCTTATTGAGAGAGGAATTAAAGTTACAAATAATTATTCACTCATATTTATAATAACAATGAACTCTATTCTCCAGTAATAATTAACAAATAATTACAATTTCTCAACAAACCTCAGTTTGATATGCGTCTTGCGTCCGCAACCTACAAAAGCCAACCGACAAAAGGTAAAAACAAAGGAAGACAAACGCAGATCATAAAAGGAATTTACAATTATCATTGTCTTTGTATAATACATATCGATATGTCCAATTACATAATAAAATATTATATAAATAATCAACATTTATCATCGTTTTTACTGTTTTTCATATGTCGGATAGATAATGTTTATAACTGTTAGAGGCATAATTTTCGCACTGTCGCTAAAATTTTGTTTCGTGGATGTTACACCCCCCATCTCCTCTAGCTACACCTCCAATCGCCTCGTCACCTCCACCTTACCACAACCTCTTTCGGAAATTGGAAATTTATGGTAAGGTCTTATGGGACGAAACTTCGGAGGTCGTCGCTGCTAACCTTACACACTATTTAAACTAACTTACGCTAAGGACGACACCCACACCCACGCCCCAGGGAGGATTCGGATCTCCGACGTGGGGAGCCGCGCGTACCGTGGCAAGACGCCTGAGACTGCGTGGCCACCCCGCGCGGCAAGATAGGAAATACAATGGTCTTATATAAATTGCAAAATAAGTACTAGGTTTCACAATAAGTGCCTTACATTTGTTGGATAATATAGACTGTAGCGAAAAAAGTCATGCGATACATTCTAATATCGTGTCGGACCTATTTTTGTCCAACGTAGTGGAAGAACTAGGTGTACAATTGTCTAAAAAAGTCGCTGGAAGGCCACTGGAGGGATATTGAGTCATTCTGCCTCTATGGTCGTCCATAATTGCAAAATGGTTCCTGGTACAGCGTTCTGTGCACGAACTGGCTTCTTGATAACAACCCATACATCTTCGATAGGATTCATGTCGGGTAATCTGGGTGGCCATATCGTTCCCTTCCAGTTGTGCAGAATGTTGTTCAAACCAATCGCAAACAACTGTGGCTCGGTGACATGGCTCACTGTCATTGATAAAAATCCCGTTGTTGTTTGGCAACATGAAGGTCATGAATAACTATATCCAATCAGTGATCGATTCAGTCGGACCAAAGGTGCCAGTTAATTCCATGTAAGCACAGATCACACCATAACGGAGCCATCACGAGCTTGCACAGTGCATTGTTGACAGCTTGGGTCCATGGCTTCGCGGGGTCTGTGCCACATCGTAGTCTAAACCAACAGCCACATCTTCTGCCCCCCCCCCCCCCCAACCCCACCCCACTTAAAAAACCCTTTTTAAGGTGTCGTCAGCCTAGTATCGCTGCTCTGTTCGTCTATCGCAGCCCAGACGTCACGTCGTCAGTGTGCGAGGGCACGTGGCTCCGTTGGTCGGCAGTAGGCCCGTTGGGAGCGCGCTGCGTTGCGAGGTGTCACGGGCAGGGCAGGGCACGGCAACGTGGCGGCTGCAGCCCTGAAGGGCTGCGCAGCCCTCGACGGCTGGCGGCAGCCGCAGCTCCAGCTCCAGTTGCAGCTCCACCTCCAGCAAGTTCGCGCAGATTACGGCGCCAAGTTGCGCCGCCTTCCGCGCCGCTAGAGCCAACTCCGCGACCTCAGCCGCCTGCAACAAGCTCGTGGCCGGCCGCCGTAACGAGCCCACGGACCGGCCTCGACTGCTGTCTAATTAACGTCCGCCGCGCCGCTCGCTGTGCTGTAGAAGAATCCGCCGAGCATTTAATTAAACACGGTCATGGGCGCGCAAATTTGTCTTAAAATTCGCCTATAAAGCTGAATTCAGGACAGGCACATTTCCTGCTTATTCATTCAGTCAGTTGGGAATGATCTCAGTATTGTCGTCAACGAGGCACACTTGGGATACAGCATTTGACACCACAAAATAAACCACACTCTGTAATTCGTCTTCACTTTTATAATTAAGAGAACCTGAAAATGAACAAAGTCGTTATCATTATATTTAATGCTTACCAGGAGAACACGTCAAATGCCATAACCACATAGCCTAGAAACTTCGCTCATTGTAAGAGGAGTCAAAATAAGCGAAAATGTCTCAGATGGTTCGTACATATTCTAAGACTTCTGAGAAAACGACCATCAACGTTTTTGACGTACTTTAGCTGCCCTTTAACACACGATAATCTCAGGGCGCTGTGGAAGGTAAAAACTGTAGAGGAAGACAGAAGTTGGAATACATCCAGCAAATAACTACGGACGTGAGTTGCAAGTGCTACTCTGATATGAAGAGATTGGCATAGGAGAGGAATTCGTGGCGGGCCGAGTCAAACCAGTCAGAAAATTAATGACTCAAAAAAATGCTCCATTAAATTGGTGGCATAGTGGCTACCGTTGCGGCTCTCACTTTTCCACTTCTCCTCGTGTTCGAACCTCGGTTATTGTTTTACCTATTGAATGTTATTTGATTTTTTCATTTCTCTATCCAAGTCCATCACTACACTTCTTATCAGTTAGGAAATTGAAATGCAGCTTTTTGAAAGAATAATTTCGTTTGAATTTTAATGTCATTCTATTGGCAAAGGCGATTGTCTTACACTAAATTGTTCCTACTCCATCACCGTCCTGAAACAGAATCACTCCAATCTGTGCTTTCTGTGGTCCAGTTCAAAAACTCCCTGTGGGAGCATGTACAAAATCTATTGTAAGAATGTTTGTTTGTGTGTCAAAGGAATAGCATAGGAGTGCACAAAGAAAGTTTTGTATTCCTACATCCCCGAATTCATACGGAATAGTTTTAGTGGTTCCTAATGTAGGTGAAAACATTGAAGCATTTTCTCTTATAACACCTGCCGTTATATTCCCCAGTTTATTTACTTTTTCCTGTAATCTCTGATCAATCCTTCACTCAATGATAACTCATAAACTTCCAGACATAAATTGTGGTCAGCCAGATCAGCAACCACACCTTCAGTAGACCATCCATTCTCTGTACATAATTTTAGGGAATTTGATTTCAGGTCCTGCTGTTCAGTTTGTTCCTCCAATCTGACGTAAACATGAGAGGTAGAAGATGATGTGACCTATTGATAGCTTGGAAACTACCTGGAAGTTCCACTCAAAGTGATCTCCATGAGAAGAACTGGCTTGTTTACATCTGCGCTCTTCCTGACAATTGCCTCCTTAACTTACGGCTCTCTCAGCCTCAGCGGAGGCCTACTACTAATTCCTTTCCACCTCTTGCAAATCACATCCGAAATGGCCGATATTTCATTACTATTGTCAAAAACAGCATTTGGGCTTGTTCTCCATATTGACATTGCAACAGTCCCCCTTTTTCTACGCTAAAAGCCGTTTCCTTCAGCTCATCTCTGTATGTTCGTCTTTGCTTTGGACAGCCTACATTCCTTTTACCAGCTCTTGGGTTGCAGTTCATGGCTAAACTGACACGGGATATATTTCTTAATATTCAGATCCCAAAAATTAAAATACTCAATCCTTTAAAGTTGAATGAAAAGTGCGGGTAATATTCACTACTGCTGATGGATGCACTGCTGATTGCTTCTTCCTCTTCATTCCTGTGATGTCTGCAACCTTGGAAGCTTTCCTTTGGCCGCTCAGGACAGGAAAGTCAACTTAGGACAAAACTGTCATAAAGTTGTGTGATGGTTAAAGCCATTTCCGAGCAGGTATGGAACAGGACATTGGCCACACGGCGCATTGTAGGAGGGGCCTGACAGCATTCTATAAAGCTGCATTGTGCGAATTACTAAAAGGAATCCTTTTTAGATAAATAAAATCGAAGGTCAGGTGAAAACACATAGGTTGCGACTGTGGAGTCAGTCATTGGTCATTACGATGCCATGCATGATTATTCGTTCAAATTCTAGTAATAATTCCTATGATTGGCTCAACTAATTCTTTTGGAAGACGTGACTCCTTGCAAAGCTTTTGGTTAGCTATGGCTGGAAATGTGTAATGTAATGGGATAGATTTTCCGTGTTCTTTTCCCAACCATACCATTATTGGTTATCATGACAAAATCTGTGAGAGCAGTAAATTAGCAAACTTATTTATAAAATTATTGTTGGTTGGAGCTTCATAGGTCCGCTGCAATAGGTTGTTGAGATTCCGACGCTAGTAGAACCAGCTATGTTTTACAGAATTAAGTCCGAATTACTTGCTTCAGGAACACCAAATAATACAGGGACATCTTATGGGACCAAACTGCTGATGTCGTCAGTCCCTAAGCTTACGCACTACTTGATCTAACTTAAACTAACTTACGCTAAGGACAATACACACACACCCCGTGGGAGAACTCGAACCTCCGGTGGAGGAAGCCGTGCGGACCGTGACAAGGCGCCCCTAGACCGTGCGGCTACCCCGCGCGGCAAAAAGAGCTTTTGCTTAAGGGATACTATCAAGAACACAATTCACCTTAGGCAGCTGAAGAAGATATCAGCAGAGGGTGATGTATCTGACTTAGAGCAAAACACACAGGCTGAACTGGACTTAGAATTTCAGCCACTACTGCAGCAATCTCCCACACTCGCACCGTTCACGAGCGGAAAGCATGTGCCGCCAAGGCAGCCACTGAACTGAGAGGGGTACGAAACTAATTAATTTGCATCAGGTCGTCTTTTGCAAAGATTTAACTTTCACAGCTAGCAAGTTATACCGTTCATCCACGTAGGTGAAAGTATTGGTGTTCGTCCTTTCTTTTCCAGGGACGTTTCTTCATATCAGCAACACTGTTGGCAATCAATGGCCGTGTTGACGATATAGTTTCACATTGTGCGTTCATATCACCACCCACCTGTGCCAAGGCTACGGTTCATATTTGCAATCTCTTCTCCAGTTATTAAATGTTTATATACTTGACGCAGTGGGTAAATCATTTTGACTGGTGTCTTATGGAAATAAACCAAACTGTTATAGTGACTACTAGTTCCCTTTGTTGTCTAGTGAATCCTATCTTTAATTTAACGTGTGGAATGTTCTTAACAGTGTCACCCATAGTAATTTTCAATTAATAAAACATTATCCTCTGCACAACATTATTTCTCTTAAAATTTGCAAGATCTTACGGGGAACTTCACTTCCCCATAGGTCATTGGGGATCAGACCTGTAGCATTTGAAGGCTACCATAAACTGCTCGACCGACTCCTCCCACAGCTCCTAAATTATCTCTTACAATTTCCACAATCTTCCACTCATCTAACGTGTCTGTGTAACTGTAACATTGACGCTTTCTCTTTTGTAGCCACTTGGTATGAAGTCCAGTTTACATCCAAGCTACCTATGTGATTGTACCAATTACGCTTTCTCTTTTGTACCCACTTAGTAATCTTGTCCAGTTCAGATTATTTTCTGATCCTTTGAGTGTCCCTCCGAAATCCTCAGCAGCATTTTCGTTTCCGTGGTTTCCAAAAGTCTTCTAGTTTCTGATGTTTCAGGTCTTGTCTCAGTTGGGTACATCATAGCTGGTCTTCCTATTGTTTCGTATATTCTTGCTTTGGCATCTTTTACTAGATGTTTGTTTTTCCAAACTAAATCATCTGAACTCGAATCAGTTTTGCAACTTGTTCTTTAATCTCCTCTCCGGTATTGCTACTGCTGACCATTTTAGTACTAAGAAGGGGAGGCCGCGACGTTCGGATCACGGATCTGCTTCAAACATTTAACACCTTTAGTAGGCCATTAAAACAAAATAATGTGCAATTAGCAAGGTGCACTGCTCTGGCAATTCCGAGAAAATCGCAAGAGAAATTTTAGGCGTTTTTCTTATGTAACTGTTGTAATTGTACGAAGGCGTCGTCTGTAAGAAACTGTGGTCATGTGATTAACTTTCGAGTGTGAGCAGGCGGTTTGAGGAGGAGGCGACGGTTAGAGTCCCGCTACCGCTTGGTTTCCATTCTATATTTTTTTCATTACTGTTCACAGTATTTTATTACGTGATACCTGAGCGGTAATATAATGAAAAAAACGCGCGTGCCTTTACATGAAGTTGTAGTGAATTTCCTATGTTATTTGACTATTTAGTATTTGTAATTAAATTCTGAAGGACTAATGGCAGCCTTCCAGAACCAATATCAAACCTCAAAAAAATAATAATGCGAATGAGATTATTCACAGTCAGTAATACTGTAAGTCACAAATGGGCCAGACTACAAGTGTAATGTAAAATTACTCATTAGAAGTGCTCTCGAACCACACGTTGCAGGATGGTATTTCTTACACAATCATGGAAAACATAAATTATAGCTTAATGTAATTACACGTGATTTTTTTGTTATATTATCTCTCAAATGTCATATAAATTAAATATGACGACTAACAATGGAAAACAAATTCGCAGAGAACGGACCATAAGACGTCTTGCGCCGTAAAACCGTGTAGTTGCTCGTTAAATAGTGTCAAAAATCTAACAACCCTGCAACGCCATCACTAAAAAGTTTCACAATGCCAAACTCTTAATCCACATTATGCTGTCACGAAGAGAAGCAGGGTAGTAGGTGACGTCAGGATGAATCAGTTCCGTGGGCTCTACGGACTGACATGTCCGTCGCAGCAACAATGCCAATATGCGACGTATGAGCAGGCAGCAGCCGGCAGGCAAACAAAACAGTGCATGTCGGTGTCGACAGCGGCGCATCTGGGGCAAAGAGGGTACTCGGCAAGATGTGTGGTGTATAAACGTTGTCGGGTGGGAAGTTTTTCAGCCGTTATCACCTATCACAACGCCCTTTCCAAAGTGATAAGAAAAGGCTAGTGCATGTCACCCCACAGCCTTTTCCAGTAAACAGCTGGATATCGGCGTTCAGGCACATTAGCAGGCAGTGTCGATAGGACTTCCAACAGCTATCTCATGCCGACCACATAGGTGCGAAAGTGCCGAAGGAATTGAGGTGCCACTTTGCCAGTCAGAGTACCAGTGAGGGTGTCCTTGTCCTATGTAAGTAGGCGATACAAGTAAAGAGCTCGCTCCCTATAGTACAGGTTTATCATTCCAATGCCGTCTGCATGGGTTAGCAAGGTCTTGAGCACCCTACCGTCGCTGACGAAATGATTTAAGGCCACCTGGAACTTCGCAGCTACCGCAGCGGCCATTGGGAGAAAGTATATATAGTAATTAAGTTTCGGGGCGATGTAGACATTGACAAAATTTTTCCGCGTGATGAAGTGTTCGAAAGTATGGAGACGAACTTGCTTGCGGATCACATTGGTTTCAGGTGTAAGTAGCCTGTTTATATGTTTGTATGTTGGCAGCGCTATAGATTGTATTAATATCGCTGACAGCTCTCTGCGCCCTCGGCACGAGACTCTGTGGTTGGAGTTAGGGAGCGGACGGCTTGGACATGCGTCCTTCGTGGAGACTCACTGTTGGTAAGACATGCCTTGTAAAACGAGGATGGATGTAGTTGGTAATGTTTGGGTGGTGGAATTATTAACAACAATATAATTTTTGGAACTGGATGTCACATGAGTAAGGTAGAATCTTCTAAATACATTGTTTGCTCTTCAACAAAATCTTTCTTTTGTTCACCATATACCTTCCAGTAATTGAGTCTGAAGTAGTTAGAATCTTTTTATGTAGTTGGCTGTAGTTGCTGCTTGCTGTAATTGCTGTAGTTCGTGTTATGAGGATTTTCTGTGAGGTAAGTGACTTATGAAAAAGTGTGGGTCATTGTTAGGATTTCTAGCAATTCAGGGCCATTCTTTTGTGTTAATTATTTGAAGCCATGTTGTCATTATATAGCAGTCATATTGCATTGGGCTTGTATATTGTGGGTAATAAATGAATAGGAGAAGTTTGAGTTGTCTTTGTCAGGGAAAACTCGTAGGTCAGTGTTGAAATGATAAGAACAGCCGGCCGGGGTGGCCGAGTTGTTCTAGGCGCTACAGTCTGGAATCGCGTGACCGCTACGGTCGCAGGTACGAAACCTGCCTCGACCATGGATGTGTGTGATGTCCTTAGGTTAGTTAGGTTTAAGTAGTTCTAAGTTCTAGGAGACTGATGACCTCGTATGTTAAGTCCCATAGTGCTCAGAGCCATTTGAACCATTTTTTGATAAAACCATTTAAAGAGACAGTAGTTTCAATTTCACCAGTAGTTCCAGTTACACACTCTGTTGTTTCACAGTTTAGCTGTATACCAGTTAATAGTGGTATTAGATAAGTGGACCCTTCCTGGCCGATACTTTAAATATAGTCATGGACAAGTTGATAAAGAAGGTATTGCTGGTAGTCGTTATAGAATATGTGACACAGAAATAGAAATCGCATTAAGTAGTCTTCGATACGTAGCTGCTACTGTACACTGCACGTTTCTGCGGAAGGTCAATCCTAAACATTTCATCGCCGGTACCTTCATAATGGATAGTGACGTACTGATGCTCATCCCTCTGCTCACATCCATGTAGTTGCTACCTCTGTAGGTCGATACGGCTCCTGGCCGCCGTGCCGTAACGCTGAAACCAAGCGATCGCCGCACATATATTGAAACGTCCCCTTTGAAAAATTTATACACGACTGTGCTTAAACTGACACACAATAGCTTTTTGCGCAACGCAATCTGACTTTCAATAATCCCTGCAAGAGAGTGGCCCTGACTAACATTAACATATATATATGTTTCACAAATCACTTACCTCACAAAAATCTTCGTTACTCGAACTACTGCAATACAGCGAGCGCCACTACTGCCAGCTAACTAAAAGATTCAAACTACGGAAGTCACTAACTACTGATAGGCACAGTTAGCAAATGAAAGATTTTAATAGAGAACAAACAATGTACTTACCTTTATAGTCATAATATATATATCAGTTCATGACACCAATTCTTACAGATTTCAAAACTCCACCATCTCTCTCCCCACGTCCACCACTGCTGGCGGCTCACCTCCAACTGCGCAACGCTACGCACTGTTAGCATCCAGCTGCCTCTGCTCAACACTACAATGGCAGACAACAATGCAAATTAAACACACACTGCACACAGCACAGCCAGTGATTTTTGATACCGAGCGCTAAGCGGCGTTACCAATAAGAAAACCTAAACAGCCTACTTACAATATCTTCTCCCGACCTCGCCAAAAAAACTTCATTGTTCGCATAGTCACAACACTTAAAATGCACAATGCGGAGGCAAATGCCCTCTGTACGCTGTCGTAGGCTATGAATGTAGGCTCGAGGACGCCGGTGAAGAGAAAGGCCGACAGAGGGCAGCCTTGTGGCATTGAGCGCTCAATAGCGAACGATGGGAAGCAGTAGCCATTGACCAGGACTGTGGGAGGTGCCCCGTGGGTGAGACGGAGAACGACACCTGCCGATATCGGCGGCGAGCCCATCTTCCCTAATGCTGCCTGCAAGAAATGGTACTTAACTAGGTGAAATGCGTGGTCCAGATCAAATGCCATGAGGGCGTCTTCTAAGCGACATGCCGACGTGAGCGCCACCACAGGTCTATAAGAGCTTAACGCCGTGCTTACATTACTGCCACCACCCGGACGTATTTGGTCGGCGTGAGTGGCATCTTTGACAGCATCGAGGAGGCAAGCCGAAGTCTTGCAGTCGGTTTTGGCTTAGGGATGATCACGCCCTTCAGAAAAGGCCGGGGGGGGGGGGGAGACGCCAAAGTCTGGATCCAAGAGAATGAAAGCAGCATAACTGCTGCTGAACTTCCCTCACCAGGTCAAAAAAAGTGCCTTAAAATTCAAGCGGGACACCATCAGGTCTACAGGATTTGTTTCTCACGGCCCGCAACGGGTCCATGCCCATATCTTCCAGTGTGACGTCCTCCAAGAATTTGGCGTCGTCTTGCGCACTACCCGAAGATGGCATGTTGTGCAGGACGTCCTCGACGTCATTGTAAAGCCATTGACCTGCCAGATAGAGAGTGCGGTAATAAGTTGTGGGGACATGGGAATGGCAGTGTGTGCCTCTTCACGTCGCCCATCTGCCGCAATAACTGCGGGGATGCCTCTTATGATGTCTCAGTTCTCTGATGATGCGATAACGTGAAGCACGTTCCTCTGGGATGGAATCTTACAGTATCGCTAGAACCCGCATGCCGTCCAATCTGTCAGCAGTGCTCTGCAGAAGTCGTGCCTGTGACTGGTGAACGACAGTTTCGCGCTCTGGCGAAGGTTGTTGCGACGCTAGTCCTCTCAAGGCTCTGTAACGGATCTCAGAGGTCGTCCGTTGCCAAAGCGTCCTGTCTCATCCATACGCCAGGAGTGTGTGGCGAATAGCTGGTTTGGCACAGTGTGTTCAGCACTGCCTTGCGGAATCATGGGTACGACGTCGCCACCCACATTTGTGCCGTATATCAATGATGGCTACACGACAAGCCTCTTCCCAGAGATCGCTGACGTTCAGTCAGGTCCTGTACTACGGCTCGTCTGTCGTCGTGGCAGAGTCACGGCGCAGATGACGGCCTGATGGTCGGAGAATGCAGTGGGCCTCACTCGTTACCGACGATCGCTGCCCGAAAACCTCAGGAACGTCCAACCTGCTGGTCGAGTGGCTGGTGAAGCGTGTACATCCGCGTTGCTCACCTTGGATTAGTGTCCCTGCATCATGCAAGTCGATATCCCTGGCCATAGCATGAAGGCCGGACACGAGACACTGTGGGGGACCTGTTCCTCAGGGCATAAGATTGTATAAAGAATATACGAAAGAGCTTGCTCCCCTTCTAGCAGTAATTTATCGGAGATCGCCTGAGCAACAAAAGGAAATAAGGGCAGGTCATTCCCGTTTTTAAGAAAGGCCGTAGGAGAGATCCAAACAATTATAGACCTATATCGTTGACGTCAATCTGTTATAGAATTATGGAACACGTTTTATGCTCAAGAATTATGACGTTCTTGGAAAACGAACATCTCCTCTATAAAAATCGATATGGATTCCGCAAACAGAGCATCTGCGAAAGTCAGGTCCTTCTGCTCCTTCATGAGATCCATAGCGCAGCGGACAACGGCGCTCTGGGTTATTCCGTGTTCCTTGATTTCATTAAGGCATTTCACACCGTCCCGCAAAGGCTACATGTATTCGCACATGATGCAGTTGTTTATAACAAAGTAACAACGCCGGAAGATAGTAAGAAGTTGCAGAACGTCGTGCAGAGAACTGATGAATCGTGCAGACTCTGGCAGTTGACCCAGAACTTAAATAAATGTAACATAATGCGCATAGATATAAAAAGAAATCCACTGCTGTACAGCTACATATCACAAGCAGCTGTAGAGAGCGTCTGCCGTAAGCTATCTAGGCTTAACTATCCATATCGACCTTAAGTGGAATGATCATATAAAACAGCTAGTGGGAACAGCAGACACCACATTCAGATTCATCGTAGGAGTCTTAAGGAAATGTGACTCATCCACGAAAGAAGTGGCTTATAAAATGGTTGTTCGTCCGATTCTTGAGTATTGTTCCTGTATCTGGGATCCCTATCAAGCAGGACTGATAGATGAGATAGAGATGATCCAACGAAGAGCGGCGCGTTTCGTCATGGGATCGTTTAGCTGGCGAGAGAGCGTTACAGAGAAGCTAAACAAACTCTACTGGCAGACGTTACAAGAGAGGCGTCGTGCGTTACGGAGAGATTTACTACTGAAATTTCGGGACACTTTTCAGGAGGAGTCAGAGAACATATTACTTCACCCCACATCCATCTCACGTATTGACCACGAGGAGAAAATTCGAGAAATTAGAGTCAGTACAGAGGCTTACCGACAAAAATTCTTCCCACGCACTATTCGGCAGTGGAACAGGGTTGGAGGGATCAGATAGTGGTACCGAAAGTACCCTCAGTTACACACCATTAGGTGGCTTGTGGAGTATGATGTAGACGTAGAGACGACCGAAAGATGTATACCGACGAGTTCCTGTAGATTAACAGTATTACTTCACGCAGGAAACGCTCTGCTTCGTACTGCTTACGCTTTGCTTACTGGACACGGAACGCTATTTTTATCGTGGCCTCTCTATACAAAGCGCCTTCATCTTTCGAGGTGATCTGTTTACACTCCGCTTCGTAACATGGCTTAGAGCCGATTAACTATCACAATGACTTCTTACGGAAGACTCCATCGCACACATACATCAGTTACAGAAAAAACGCGAAAAACTGCTCTTGCGATTTTCTCGGAATAGCCAGAGCAGTGCACTTTACCACTTGAACATTATGTTGTGTTTATGGTCTACTTACGGCGTCTAAGGCAGTACCCGTGATCTTGAGGTAGCGTCTTTGATGTTTAATCAAAACGTCTTCAGCCCCGTATTCGAATCCCGTCGCTGTTTAAATCTTGATTAATTATAACCTTGGCTACCAAAGACTTCCTGCATAAGAAGTCACCCTCATTCTGCCAAGGGCCTTGTCAAAAAGGGCGGAGGAGCGGACAGAAGTTTCAGGGCACTCTTCTGTTCTAGGGATGGGAAACTACCCCTGAAGGCGGAAGACCCAACAAAGATCAACGGCATGAGGTAGTATACGTCGGACTCGCGTGTCGCCACTATCAGTGATTGCAGACCGAGCACCGCCACACGGCAGGTCTAGAGAGACTTCCTAGCACTCGCCCCAGTTGTACAGCCGACTTTGCTAGCGATGGTTCACTGACTTCTACGCTCCCATTTGCCGAGACGATAGTTAGCATAGCCTTCAGCTACGTTATTTGCTATGACCTAGCAAGGCGCCATGATCAGATTCTATTGATATTGTAAATCATGTACCGTCAAGAGCAACGTTCGTCATTAATGGATTAAAGTTAAGTATTCCACCAGCTACGTCCGTTTTTCTCAATTATAATTCCCTTGAATTCCCTTTGAAACGTCCCCTTAGAACAATTATACACGACTGTGCTTAAACTGACACGCAATAGTTTTTAGCGCAACGCAAACTGACTTTCAAAAATCCCTACGAAAGACTGGCCCTGCCTAACATTAACCTATATGTTTCACAAATCTCTTACTTCACAAAAATCTTCGTTACTCGAACTACTGCAATACAGCGAGCGCCGCTACTGCCAGCTAAATAAAAGATTCAAACTACGGAAGTCACTAACTACTGATAGGCACAGTAAGCAAATGAAACATTTTAATAGAGAACAAACAATGTATTTACCTTTAGTCATAATATATATATATATCAGTTCATGACACCAATTCTTACAAATTTCAAAACTCCGCCATCTCTCTCTCCCCACGTCCACCACTGCTGGCGGCTCACCTCCAACTGCGCAACGCTACGCGCTGTTAACATCCAGCTGCCGCTGCCCGACACTACAATGGCAGACAACAATGCAAACTAAACACACACTGCGCACAGCACAGGCAGTGATTTTTCATACCGAGCGCTAAGCGGCGTTACCAATAAAAAAACCTAAACAGCCTACTTACATAGCCCCCATGCTACCCACAAAAAAATTTACAAATTGTTTTGGGCAGTGGCCAATACAGATTTGAAAAATTTTTTCATAGTTACAATAACAAAGAAATGAAATGCACACACTTATCGATACAATGTTGGTCAAAAGCTAAAATTTTCTCACAGTCCATAAAGACAGTCCTGATCGTTCATCAAAGTAAAATTGCAGTGTTTTTCTCAAAGTCTGAGTAGTAAAAGAAAATGCACACGGAAGTAGTGGATTTCCATGCACTCTTGATGAAGTAGCGTTGTCCTTCCAAAGGAAAGACAGTGCCGACTCTTGACATGCAGACAGGTAATAGGCCACAACAGAGCAAACCCACAGCAGAGTCAGTCGAAGTTTTGAAGAATATTGGTAGGTAGGTCATCACAGAGTAGACCCCTTGTAGTCCTAGTAGAGATTACGGTATTGGTGGGCCACTAGAGATGCAGACCCACTGTAGACCTTGTAGAAATAATGGTATTGGTGGGTCATCAAAGGTGTAGATCCACTTTAGTCCTTGTAGAAATAATGGTATTGGTGGGTCATCAAAGGTGTAGACCCACTGTAGTCCTTGTAGAGATGGCCAGCAGCCATCTGTTTGACTGTGCAGGCGCACAATCACCATTCAAGAGTCTTGCGGATAATGTAGCAAGTCCATAACCACCACTTGTACACTCACAAAAATTGTTTTTGAAATGTCCTTAGAACCAGCAATGCTGTTATCCAGTCCCTTACTGAATTATTAACACACGTGCAAACACTATCAGTCCCTACTTCTCACATATTGTCCAATACTATGACCAACAGAAACGTGTGTGGTGAAATGTAATTTACAAGTTACTTAATTTGATGAACTGGTGTCAATTACAACTTTATAATATAAGAATACAATAACAAAGGTACAAAATACATCTTTAAAGAACATAACAATACAGATAACATTTGCAGTTGTACAGGCTTTACAAAAGAATCGAAATAGCAAATACATCAGTGTTACAAAAATTATAAGTACATACATAAAAGATCAGAATAACTTTTGAAACATCAACTTCACACATTAGCATTAGAACAAAACAGAATAAATAATGTGTAAACATCTTTACGAAGTAAATAACATGATATTAATGCAAATTATATTTGAGGATAACAGTATTCCTCATCATAGTGAATGTAGCTTAGTATTATAAGAGAAAAAATTCTATGAAACAGTACACAGAGACAGGAAGAAAACAAATACACAAGGGTACACAAACACATAGTGGGATAACATAAAGAAAGGGCAGGGTTTGTTTTACTGCAGTATTTTGCAAACAAAACTTTCTTTACTTCTCAGAGATCTCCCTTCATTCTTCATTATTTCCAAAAAGTCCTATCTATACCTGCTTTCTGTACTTTTCTCGTATAACCTGTCAGTGCATTTCTTCAAATTCATCACAACTCATTCTCTTATATAGGCTACCCCCTCTTAAGATAACTTAAATCTACTAAGCTCAGATGCTTAACTAAGGGACAAGGCAGCAGCAGCAGCAGCAGCAGCACAAAACAATTAATACAAACAGCAATGACAAAAAAATGCAAGTAAGCATAGCGAGCAGCAATAAATGTAATAATTTATATCTAAACATGACAAAGCTGAAGCAGAAAAAATATTACAGTAAAAATGTTTAATACCTATGTCACATCTTAACACTAGAGTGATGCATTACGAGAACATACGCTAGCAGATAAGTTACCAAATCGTAAAAAAATTATTTTTGCAATTCCCGTGAAGGGACATGTCTATTTGGCTCTCTTTTCCAAGAAAGTAAATCATAAAATGATTCTTTACTGGGTCTGTAGACAGAAAATAGTGATATTAGTACATCTATTAAATTTTATTTTAACCAATGCTGCAGTGCAGATAGATACTGAATATTAAACAAAATGAGCAATCTCTCAGCTAGAAAGACAATAGACATAAAATGTTTCTCATCATTTCATTTCAGTAAATATCATAAATTAAGAACTCTACAGTGTAATCATGTTTTCAAGTTTGAGGGTGCGGTATTTACGATGCTTTCTACAAAGGAATGTCAATAGCGAGGATAATGGCCTCCTTTTTTTTTTCTTGTACCTCTGAAAGGCACACACTAATGGCTTGTTTCCTGGTGGCTGTCGCCCAGCTGGGCGCCCACGACGCATTACGTCCAGGTGGTCACTTAACTTTCTTACCGAAATATTTACGACACCAGTTTCCGCTACGATGGCAGTCTCATATAAAAAAAATTCACAGGTCAAGAATTTGCGTTACAAATCTGTTGAAATAAAATCATTTAAAAATAATATTCACGCATATACACACATTTTATAACTCTTAAAGTACGATTCTCGGTTTCCAACATCCTTTTTCACAAACCAGAGTCCCTAACCACTACTCATTATTACTTACCTTATTACACATATGTATATTCGTCGACACTTCTTCAATATGTCATCATAACAGATACGTAGCATAACCAAATAACTCATATAGCATCAGCTTAAACATACTTCAGCAGCATAATTCACATCGTCATCGTAATAATATCATAACACCTCAGTCAACTCTCTAAATCGTCGTAGCTTCCTCCAATAATTTCAAAACCTAAAAAAATTCTCTGCTCATGTCAAAAGTGTCAACTACCTCAAATGTACTTTAAACATCATGATCCCATACCAAATACATCATTCAAAGCTCTCATAGCATCACAATGGTTCCGAAAAAAATACGAAGGGTTCACACAGTACAGACAAAATACAATTTCATAAGTGTGAAGTTATCCAACTGTGTAATTACGTAAACATCTGTCACTGATGTAGTAAAAAAAAGTTTGTCTCTCAGTTAAATTATCAGATAGCTGTGTAATTTATGTGTTAGAGAAATATGGTACCGATGTGTAAAGTTGTATAAGTAAATACCATATTAGCTAGGGCTCCTTGTGCTTGCCAAACACATGGTACACAAAGTAGGTGTGTATCCCCCTGAGGATTAATGTAATTATATCCTCAGATGTTACAGATTACAGCAATGGAATGAAATGTATCACGGAAAACCTTTGTATCATTGTATTTCAAATATCTTTAAAAATAAATGCGTTAAGTACAAAATTAGTCACTCAAATACGCGTACTGTAGCGCTAAACTGTGCGTCGTGTTTTAAGATAATCTCTGTGGAAGTGTCGTAGTTATCGTCCTTCGAAAGCTAAGTTCTACAGCAGTCAATGTACTTACCTCATGATAAACAAAAGTGAAATGCTTTGCATATAGACATCGTAGTTAGTACGCTTATTGCCGTGATGAAGTAAGTACTGTACTGTAACGTATTGTTGTGCTACAGAAAAGGCTGTCTCATTGTAGCTATACCACAAAGTTACTACTAAAACATGTTTTACTTTCCAGAATAATACAGAAAAACTGTGCAGATATAAAACAGATAAACTGCAAAAGCAACATTGTAAATTGTCACTCATTAGTAGCGTCGTGATAAAATCGTGTAGCTGTCACATAAACTAACCATTGTGTCATCTGGTATCTCACAGAAAGTACTTTAAATCCAGAATGTCTTTTCAACTAAACCAAAATGTTGCATTAAAATCTCATTAACAGTATATGTTCTAAGTATGTAAGCCTTATAGTCGTTACGTAATCGTGCAACTAACAAGCAAGAATGTACAAATAACAAGAATGTGTCGTCTGTTCACTATAACAATGCATTTGTAATTTCTGTTTAAAAATGTTCCCTAGGTTCTAGACTGGATAGTTAACTTCAAAACATTGTTGCATGTTAAGTTTCTCAGTGTGACAAAACATGCTACAAATGTGAAGTGAAATGTTTTATGGCAAATACAAACTTAAAAAGCAGATTATCTCTTAATAAACGGTTTTACATGTAAAATCTGGTGTAAACCTTTACTCTTCCTAGTACGCAGACTGTCAACTGAAAAGCAATTATCATGTGGTTACGTCGGTAAGGAACACTGGAATTTTGCTCAAGGTTAGCTTATGTTATTTTTCTCTGAGCCAGCCGGCGCACGCGGCTGCCTGCGTTGCGAGTCATTGTCTGTCTCTTTGTTGGCGCGCGCCGTTATTGGGATTTGGAGACCTAACTTCTACAAATCCACCTTGCCGAGAGGGTCCTACCCTGTTTGAAGCTCGCCATTTCTGATGGATTTCCGGTCTGTCATTATGATTATATCGTCTGTCGTCATGTCGGTAGTTCCTGTAATTTCTTGTTTGTCGGTCATGTGGTGGAGAATTTCTCCCTGAATAGTAACTGCGCGCTGGACCGTTGCGTCTAAAGTTATTCTGTCTCCCTTGATAGTAATTATTTTGGTTCCCATATTGTCTGTTTCTCTGATTGTCTCTGTGATAGTCACAACCACAGAGAGGTGACCTTTCCCTGTAATTATTACTACTCTGCCAACGGTTGTCATACGGGTGGTGTCTGTTTTGGTCACGATTTATATTGTGAGAATAGCCTTGTCGTGTCCAGTTATTATTTCTTTCATCGCGGAATTGCGACGGATGTGACTTGTAATTGTTGTGTTCCTGTTTTCGCGTTCCGCGATTGTCAGTGTCAATTCCTAATTCTTGTAAGAGTCCCTGATAAGCTTCAATGTCGTCTTTGCAACGGCCTGCCAAAATAATATGCCGTAAATGTTCAGGCAATTTGATTAAGCAAATGCGGATGAGCTCTGACGGGCTGTATGGGTTTGAAAGATACTGATTCTTATGTAACATGTCATCAAAATATTTCACAAGACTTGAAAATTCAGATTGTTCGAAATTTTTCATCATTATGATGCCATGTTTTACTCGGTCTTATGTGGCTTGAGACCAATATGCTGAGAGGAAGGCATGGTAAAATTCTCCCTTCACTGTGGCAATCGTGAATGACCGATCGCATTCTTACAGCTGGTTCATTCTCTAAATAGCCACACATAAATTCTAATCTGTGCTCTAATGATCAGTTGAGGGCGAAACAATGAGAGAATTGATGAAGCCACGCTTGTGGATCAATGTCGTTGCCAGAATTCTTAAATGTTTTGAATTTGTGTGCAGTAATGAACAGCTTATAGTCAAAATCATCGTGTCGGCGGGTCGCATGTCGGTCATTGTTACGTCGTTTCGGCGGTTCCATCTCAAAATTCGGAGTACTTTGCCAATTTCTTTCATAATCTCCAAAGTGCCCTGTGTTATTATTTTGTGGCAGTTCCGTATTTTTATGTCCCTCTTCCCGTATTGGTGTGCGAGAGTCCTCTGAAATACGTAATTCTTGTATTACCTGTGCCAGCTGATCTTGTACTTCCCGGATTTCTCTTTGGTGTTGCGTGTTAAATGATTTTGATTTTGTCTGAATTTCCTAATTTGTTCGAACTCTTCTGTGTCATTAAAGACTACCGGTTTTGTGTCATTCAGATTATCATCTACCTTCGTAGATAAATTATTTAGCTGATCCGAAAGTTCAGCTACTTTCTCTGATAATCAACTAATGTCCTCCATGTGTCTTTCTGAACCAATTTTCAGAGTAGCTACTGTGTCTTTTAAGTTTTCTTGAGTTTTTGCAAGTTGCGTAACCGAATCGGTAGATGCAACTGAGTCAATTTTAGCTTGCAAGGTCTCATGATTTTCATGAACAATTGTTTGCAGTTCTTTTATGGCTGCTTCGTGATTCTGTAATGCATTTTCATGCCGCGAAAAAATAGGTTGGAAATGATCACAAATTTGTGTTTTTACGTCATTACAGACTTTTTGACATTTTATGTAATTCAGTAGTTAAATGTTCACGTGTTTGTTCAAGCGTATGTTCCACTGAGTCTAACTTTTGAAGCTTTTGCTCCATTGTGTCTAACTTTTGCTGTGTTTGTCTCTGATTTTGTTCCATTGTCTCTAACTTTTGAAGATTTTGTTCCATTGTGTCTAACTTTAGAAGCTTTTGCTGAGTTTGTCTCTGATTTTGTTCCATTGTGTCTAACTTTTGAAGCTTTTGTCCCATTTGTTGCATTAATTGTAATAACAATACACTGGTGTCTGAAACATGTTCCTTAGTGCTATTTGGCAATGCATTTGAACCGGCAATATTCGCAGTTTGAAAAACAGAAAATGTGTCTTGACTTGAGAAAGCGGTGAGGACGCAAAACCTGAATCTACAGTATTTGCAAGAATGTGTCCTGTCATTTCGGAATCCTGAGGCGAGCTGTTGCCGACTGATCGATCGATAATTGTTCCCTGTTCACAACTTATTTCACTGTCTACACCATTGTTTGCAGCCCGCTCCATTTCCCTATGTACAATTACCAAATTACTACTTTGAACATTAGTTAATTCATTACTCGGTGGCGCTAACACACTTCGTCTTCACTGTCATTTCTCAGTTTACCTTGGAGCCTAGTATTACGTTTTTCACACGCCATTATTGTCACAATATTTCACACGACAACACAGAAAAAAAACAATTTGAAGAGCAAAAATAAGAGAATATATTAACATAGAAAATAATATCCAGTTAATTGCAAGCGCAGCTGCGAAATACTTGGTGCAACTCTACATGCATGCTACAACTGTTGTACTGTACAACAATGAAAGACTACAACTACAAAGGAGATTCTCTCTACAATTACGCGCTAGCAATAAACAAAATCTACATTAATTACACAAACTACAAGAAAAAATCAGAAGATTCCAGTGAGGTATCCTTGGCTAAGGGTCGACATATGAAACGTCCCCTTAGAACAATTATACACGACTGTGCTTAAACTGACACACAATAGTTTTTAGCGCAACGCAGTCTTACTTTCAAAAATCTCTACGAAAGAATGGCCCTGACTAACATTAACCTATATGTTTCACAAATCACTTACCTCACAAAAATCTTCGTTACTCGAACTACTGCAATGCAGCGAGCGCCACTACTGCCAGCTAAATAAAAGATTCAAACTACGGAAGTCACTAACTACTGATAGGCAGCGTTAGCAAATGAAAGATTTTGATAGAGAACAAACAATGTATTTACCTTTATAGTCATAATATATATATATATCAGTTCATGACACCAATTCTTACAAATTTCAAAACTCCGCCATCTCTCTCCCCACGTCCACCAATGCTGGCGGCTCACCTCCAACTGCGCAACGCTATGCGCTGTTAGCATCCAGCTGCCGCTGCCCGACACTACAATGGCAGACAACAATGCAAACTAAACACACACTGCGCACAGCACAGGCAGTGATTTTACATACCGAGCGCTAAGCGACGTTACCAATAAAAAAACCTAAACAGCCTACTTACACCTTGTCATGTTCCAGACCTAACACGAGACTGCGTGAGCTGAGACGCGTGCATTTCGGCCTCCTTTAATAAAACGGTGTTGGCTCTCCTGCCAACCACAGCACTGACAAATAAGATAACTCCGTTCTATCTGGATTGACCTTCGCCAATCAAAGTCTCCCTACGCCTTGATGAAGTCAATAACTCCTATTCGCCCCTAGTCTAACTATTGGCGTGGTACACGTCAGATAACCAGTCCACCACAATGCCACTCAAAAATTCGCTCGCAGGCATTTAACTATAGCTCTGTCCGTTCACACCACACAATAAGTGTGGCGGCCAACACAGTGAACAACAATTAATCGCAAGGACTCAATATAGAGCCACACTCCGATTCGCTCTTGACAGAGGTGCTCTCCCAGTGAAGTACTGAGGAGAGACTTGTTCCTCGCTCTTTGAGTACACGTACAAGCGCACACACTCTTGTTACATGATCTCGTTCTCGTTCCAGAACGACCCTCTCCACACCAGACGTGAAGGGGTATATCTTTCAGAGTCTTCCATTACTCCTTCAACTCAATGTGTCAGGAATATCGTCTGCCAATTAGCATTGTTCTTCTAAAACGGGAGAATGGCGTTTCATTTAAGGCGACCAATCCGGAAATCTGTAGCATCGGCGTTTGGCGTATGCTGTCTCCCTGTGAAACCTCGGAAACTGCGTGCTATGTTTGTAAAGAATGCGTAGGCTGGGCGCTCCCACACAGGGGTCGTTCTCCCCTTTCACTTGGGCAAATGCTGTCTGCTCCACGGGCGGCCGAGGCTGACTCGTCCTCTGAAGGGACCGGCCTCCCAGTGTGCGGTCTGCGTATTTCGAACTAAAAGCGCCTGTGACTGTCGTGTCTGGAACGTATGTGTGTATGCCAGCCTCGAGTATTTCAGCCATGGTGCGCTTACTTGTTATTTGCATATCGTTTACATAAATTCATACAACATTGACTTTATCTTATATAGTTGGGGTCCGAATTAAGTGTCTTGATGTGCGGAATATGATTGTGAGAGCGGAATATGTAAGCAATGAAGGTCAGGAGACCATGATGTCTTACAAGATGTACAAAGTTTGAAGTAAATTTGTGATCCCAAAGTCGTGGTCTCCCCTTGTAAGCTATTACCCCTTCACCCACTGAATAGGTTTTCCATCTACTTCCAGTTCGTAGTCCACCTTATTTTCAACATTCGTCTGCAGATACGGTCATCCGTTTTACGTTTTTAGTAGATATGATCATATGTGAGTTTTCGGCTGTCATGTTATATATATGTTAATTCACTGTTTACTTGCAGAGCGGCATTATCTGCATAACAAAAGATTTATATTTCTGTGTCCCATATTATATAATGGCTACCAGCGATACGTTCTTTGTCAGCTCGTCCATGACTATACTTAACGTAGCTATCTGAAAGTGTCGACTTGTCTATATACCACTACTAACTGGTATACAAATAACCTGAAACAGATTTCTGACTACGATAGAGGGGTATCTGTTGAGAAGGCAGACAAATGTGTGGTTCCTGTAGCACTACTGTCTGGTTGGTTGGTTCGATGGTGAATCTGGAGGAGGGGACCAAACAGCGAATTCATTGGAAGCATCGGTTTAGGGAAGGATGGGGGAGGAGGTCGGCTGTGTGCTTTGAAAGGAACCATCTCGGCTTTCGCCAGAAGTAATTTAGGGAAATCACAGAAAACTGAGATGGCCCTATATTGTGCGAGTCTGCTGTACGGTTAATGATGATGGCATTGTCTTGGCTAAAATATTCTGGAGGTAAAATGGTCCCCTATTCGTATCTCCGTGCGGAGACCACTCAGGAGGACGTCGTTATCAGAAGCAAATAAACTGGCGTTCTAGGAATCGGAGAATGGAATATTACATCTGTCAATCAGGCAGGTACGTTAGAAAATATAAAAAGGGACTGGGATAGGTTGAAATTAAATGTAATAGGAATTATCGACGTTCAGTGGGTGAGGTGAATATAAGGTTATAAATACAAAACCACTACGTCAGCTTGCTTCAGCCAACTTACGCCCCTACATACGGGTCACTGGGCGCTGTTGTAACTGCAAAGTACGGGTTTTTGACAGCGCGTCAGTACCCGGAGCTGCTCTAATTACTTCAAATTTGTAGATAGCGCCCGTCGGTCGGTGCCTTCCTGTCTGTGAGTGGTGTCGTAAACCTGCCTCGCAGAATATCGACATTGCATATGCCTGGCATCCATCTGCCAGTAGGTCCCTTAACTACTTTCTTCCAGCCATTGCTGCGCGAAATTTATAACAATTTCCCAAATCGAAGCCTGTACTTACTCGTGGGGCACCAAAACATAATGCCTACAGAAAAATTAAAGAGCCCTTCGGAGAAAGGAGAAGCAGCTTTATGAATATGTAGAGCTCAAATGGAAAACCAGTCTTAAGAAGAGAATGGTCTATACAAAGAGACGTACTTTTAGAAAAAAAATTACAGAAATTACGTAAATGAAGATAGAACGGGAGAAGAATTTGACAGAGTACTGAAAGACCTGAATGGAAACAGGGCCCTCAGGAGTAGACGATATTCAACTACTGATGTCCTTGAGAGAGCCCGTCATGACAAAACAATTCTATCTGGTGAACAAGATGTGTGAGACGGGCGAATTACTCTCACAAACCAAGACGAACATAATAATTCTAATCTCAAAAAAGTTGGTGCCGACAGGTGTGAATATTATTGACCAGCCTGTTTCATAAATGGAAGTGGTAAAATAATAACATGAATTTTTTACAAAACAAGGAGAAACTGGTTGAAGCCGACCTCAGGGAAGACCAGTTTGGTTCTGCAGAAACGTATAATGCAAGGCAGTACTGACCCTACGACTTCTCTTAGAAGATGGGTTAAGGAAAGACACTGCACTTGTAGACCTAGAGAAAGCTTTTGACAATAATGACTGGAATACTCTCTTTAAAATTATAAGGCTAGCAGAGGTAAAATACAGGGAGGAAAAGCTATTTGCAACTTGTACAGAACCCAGACAGCAGGCACATGAAAGGGCTGCAGTGGTTAAGAAGCGAATTAGACAGTGTTGTAGCCCATGCCCGATGTTATTCAATATGTAAAATCAATAATCAATAAGAAAGAAAAGAAAAAAATGGAGTAGGAGTTAAATTTCAGGTAGAAGAAGTAACTATAAGGTTTGCCGATAAAATCTTAAGGTTTTCCGATGACGTAATTCTGTCAGAGACAGCAAAGGACTAGGAGTAGCAGCTGAACGGAATGGACAATGTTTTGGATGGAGGATATAAGATGAACATGAATAGAAGCAAAATGAGAATAATGGAACGTAGTGAAATAAATCTGGTGATGCTGACGAAATTAGACTGGTAAACGAGATACTCAAAGGACTGGGTGAGTTTTCATATTTGGGCAGCAATATAACAGGTGATGGCCGAAGTAGGGAGGATATAAAATGTAGACTGACAATGGCAAGAAAATAGTTTATGAAGAAAAGAAATTTGATATCGTCCAGTATCGATTTAAATGTCAGGCAAACCTTTTCTGAAAATGTTTGTATGTAGTGTAGCCATGTATAAGAGTGAAACGTGGAAGATAAAAAATTTTGATAAGAAGAGAATAAAAGCTTTTGAAATTTGATGCTACAGAAGAATGCTAAAGACTAGATGGCTAAATCGTGTAACTAATTAGGAGTTGCTGATTATAAATGAGGAGGAAAGAAATTTGTAGCACAACCCCAGTTGAAGAAGGGATCGCTCGGCAGGACACTTTCTGAGACCTCAAGGTTCAAAATGGCTCTGAGCACTATGCGAGTTAACTTCTGAGGTCATCAGTCGCCTGGAACTTAGAACTAACCTAAGGACATCACACACATCCATACCCGAGGCACGATTCGAGCCTGCGACCATAGCGGTCGCTCGGCTCCAGACTGTAGCGCCTAGAACTGCACGGCCACGAAGGCCGGCCAGACCTCAAGGGATCACCCCTTTAGTACCAGAGGGAAGTGTTAGGGGGAGGGGGGTAAAAATCGTAGACGGAGACCAAGAGATGACATTCAGAAGGATGTAAGTTGCAGTAGTTACTCAGTATTGAAGAGGCTTGCACAAGGCAGAGTACCACAGAGGGCTACACCAAACCAGTCTACGGACTGAAACTACAACAGTTTGTTCTGCTGTATTAAATGGACTTCCTTACAACGTGTCTAAAAATGAATACCCATCTGTACATGACCTACCAGATCCAAAACCATACTCTTTCTTTGCAAATATTACAATTTTTTTTAATTTTATTTTCCATTAATTTTATCGGTTTAAGAGCTGAACTGAGTAGATGTATCCATCTGGAAGTGGAGAGGTCTCTCTTATCTCCTTTCTTGTACGCAGCAATGGTTAAAATTTTTCTCCTTTCATATGGGATTTTGGTATGAGTTATAACAATTCTAAGTTTAATTGTGCATACTTTAGTATCTTAATGGGAATCCTTTCTCTCATGGAGACTTCCTAATTTTTTACTGATTTTCTCTCACGTTCTTTTGTAAGCTGCATTGGACCCTCGTTTTTTGAGTGTTTTATAATTGAAATAGACACAGCTTATTTTTACATATTTCTTCCAGCTCTTTTTGGAACAGCGGGATTCTGGTTGTTCTTGTATCATGCATGAAACTCATGTGCCTAATGCTTCTTGAGTTGCTGCTGCAATATATTCTTTGATTTTCTTTCAAACCTGACGTACATTGTCATCTGCATTAATGTCGTTCTCTTTTACTTATCTCTCAGAGATGTATCAGAATTCTGCAATAAGGTTTTTGTATTTCTTGTAGTTTACTATCCTTACTCTTGCTTTAGCTCTTGCCTCCTTCTAAACTCTACTAGAGTTGAGTAAGTACTGCCGTTGCCTTTCTTTCTTGTCACTTGAATACTGAATATGCATCGCAGTATGTATTGAGGTGTCATGATGTTTCCATTCTTCAGTATGCTCATGATTTTGGTTATTAAAGGATTTTACATCCTAGATTCTAATTCTCAGAATATCTGCTAGCGGTAGTCATCATATTTGTAATCCGTTCTTTCCGATGTACAGGGGTGGTACTCTGAGCAACGAGGTGATACACCCAGTAGGTCACTGGTCTGGCTGTCGGTGGGTTTCTTTTCAAAATATGCACTTGGCAGTGTAATGAGCAATCACGTGGAACCATAAAACAAAGTTCACTCGTGAATCGACAACAGTAAAGAAATCATTAACGTTGTATGAAACAATTGAAAAACCACAGTGGGGACCGTAAAATCAAACAATTCCTCATCTAAACTACATATTCTCCGTTTTGGATTCAAGTCAAGTGCGCTAGTAGAAGAGAACTCACCGAACAACTCTCCAGAGTAGAAGTCTAGTGCCTGAGTTCAAGTCCGAGTCTCGCAACAGTGTTTCATCCAGGGTGACTAAAACTTTTTCCCTCCTCTTGGCACCTCTATGCAAAACGTTCACCTACCCTAACATTGGGAAATGAAAGCTCATCGTCTATTGTAAACAAATGACACGTGAAGAGACCATCACCGCAATTCCACCTCCTAACAACGGGACTGAACACTCTTGGAAATTCAGTTCGGGTTGAAACGTCGTAGGTCAGTAGTACACCCCAAGGGTGTTCTATCATAAAAGTACGTAAAAGTTGTAAGGCGCAGTAGCCAGAAGATTCCGAGAAAAAGGGCTCTAAAGTCTGATATGAATCTTGCTTACCTGTCAATTCACACGCTGTGGCAGCACAGCGAAAGATTGAAATAATGAAAATTACAGCAGTGACTTTTTTTATTTTTTGCTTGGCACAAAGCGTTTCGAGAATTTATACTCATTTTCAAGTGCATTTGTTTCCATGAGATTGTTTGGTGGTGTCTGAATCTGTGGTTTTCTGATTTTCTTGCGACTTTTTGAAGTCAGACTGCAATCGGAAAATCGGACAAAATGAATGTTTGTTGTTTTTAAACGCTAAAGTTGGAAATGCTCTTATTATTTGACTACTTAAGGTATTATTTCGCCTCCATTACATAGACTATCACACACACGCAAATCATCATTTACACTGTTTGTTTACAAAATATGCTACAGAGGTATTACGACTCTATGGCTTCACAAGGTGTTTGTACACAGAGTTGTTACAGTGTTATTGGATTACATTATTCACATACAGAAGATGGTAAACTAAGAAACCGCTACTGAGCAATAACTTACTCATTATTTTTTTCTAATTACGAAAAGTACATATTTATGAAAAAATGTTACAGTAATCGTAACGCTGCATACCAGCCTTATACATGAACATATAAGATTTTCAAAGTCCCTGAGCGAAGCTGTCTCGCTACATTACGGCAACGTCGACATGAGGTTGCCCCAACGAAAACGTTCCAATACCGAGAATGGGTTAGGGCAAAACACAACATCGGTCTTTCTGGCAAACGAGGCAGCAGACTTCACGAGCCAGAGAGGTTCATGTCACCTCCGTTATGTGAAGAAAGAAAGCTAAGGCGACTGCAACAAACGGTGTCAAGAGCGTTTACGAACCACTTCTGTACTATAAAAAACTCTTTAATCAAGCACGGCAGAAGGAAAACCGCTGACAACTTGGTAACAGCAAGCCCTATGCTGTTATGACGAATGACGCAGAGTAAACATTAGTCACTACTTCGCTCCATAAATACCACAGCACCTTATCTCGTAAGGAGGTCGGTCAGACGGATGATGGCGTGCATTACGTCCGCACGCATGTCTGTTGAAGATTTGCTGTACGCTACGGACAACAGCCGCTACTGGGATATATGGCTGCTTCACCATATTCACCAGTCGCAGAGTTGAACACCACAGTCTGCCTCTGTCGGAGATGGGAGGACCTGAAGGTCTTTTCTTCCGACAGAGATCAGGATACCAGCGTTCGTGACATTCCGGCGGACACGGCAACCCTCATCGCCATACGACGTTTGACAAAGAATGGCGGTGAGCGGCAGGGGACAGAGCACCTCCCAAATTCAATAAACGCGCCGCTGTCACTCACTGACGCGGCGTCGCGGTACAGCCAGAGTCGGGGTCACCGCAAGTGGCGAAGGTCTGAGCAGCAGCTGGTTGGAACAAAGTGTGCGGAGTCTGCTGCATGGAATGGGCTGAAAGACACTTACGACGCGATTCCTCAGCAGGCATTGACATTGCCAACCCCACAAGACGCTACCTGTATTTTCATGAAAATAAATAACTAATGCTAACGTCCACAGGTCACTACAATCCTTCCGAGGAATCTGGCAATGAGCAAGCTGGGTGAGTGCCTTCTGACACAGAACCAGCTCTACTTACAGCCTCCCAGGAGTCACCTGTTGCAATGTGCAGGAGAAAAATTTCAAAAAATTAACTGATACGCTATCTAGTTTGTCACCGAGAATTTTTTCTCCATGCTTTTTGTGGTGTACAAACATTTCAAGCTCCTCCATTAAATTCATTGTATGAGAGTGTTGGAAGTGGGGACTATCTTAAGGTCTTCTTCTATGTCTTCCAATAGGTGTACAGAGTTCTTTAGGTCTGTTGCTATTGCTGACTGTGAATTGGTTAAGAGTGTAACAACTGATATGTTCATTGTGTCTAATTTGAAAACTCTTGCCATATTTCACATGTTTTTTTATATATTCCTGAGTCTAAGATTTATCTTTTTTATTGTTATTTTATATATTCTTCGGTCTGAGATTTATCTTTTTTGTTGTTTAAGGTGCTGACTAGCTTTTGTTGTAGGTTGTTGTTTATAGAGGAAACTAATTGCACTTTGTGTGACCTAAGTAGTGTTGCTATTTTTTGAGAAATGTCACCTACTTAAGATATCCTAGCCATACATTCTACAGAAGCATTACTTTTTTTCTTTTTGTTATTTGACTCTGCCTACTATAATTGAGCTGGGAAAGTCACTGGGCACTGCAGTTTGCTTAATGATGTATAATTCTTTCTCCTCGTCCTCATTGTTCATTGGGATTTTGTTTGCTCTGTGTATCATCGTTTTCCCTCCAGCCTTCTTGTGTACATCTGAATGACAGTCTGTGGCAAGGATTGTGCTGTTGAAGGTTGTCGTTTTTACTATATATTTCGAAACTGTGCCTGTTGTTTTTGTTTTATGTCCACAGAACTAGAAAATTAATGTTTTTTTTGTGTGTTGAGCTGTGAAATTTATTTTCTTGTACATGTTTAAACAAATTTATGATGATATTGGTGTCTTTGGTGTCACCTTTGAGTAAAACGGAGGTATCTACATATATTTTGTAGTACACTGTGTTTTGTGAGCAGGGCTCCTGGCTGCTGAATATTTTCTCTTGTAGATGGTTTATGAAAACGTCCGCTATTGTGCCAGGTATGGATTATCCCATGGCTAGCCCATCTGGTTGTTGATAAATCTTACGGTATTATTGATTGGATAGTAGTTAAAATTTAAGGTTATTTCTAGTAACTCTATAAATCCAATAATTTCAGATTGTGAACACGTTTTGGCGCTTTAGTAAGTTTTTCTTTATCACTTAAATGGATTCTTTAACAGGAATATTGGAAATCGGTTTGCGATGTCTAGTGATATAAAGTGGGCTCCATCTGGAATGCTTATTTCTTTTATTTCAGTTATTAATGTGATACCGTTTTTATAACATATGTTGTTTCACACGTGAAATGATTTTTTAGGAACGGATTGAGCTTGTGAGATAGTTTGTATGCAGGGCTGTTCGTACTATTAACTACAGGCGTTCCTTATGTAAAAATTCACGTTGACAAATTAGATCGTGAATCAGTTAATTTCGTCAATTGTTCCTCCTGGCTATGACAACTGTAACTATTTTCATAGATATGTATTTTTTCATTAGAAAAAACATTTTACCGATCATTCATTTGTCAAGAGTAGTAAAAATACATTTAATACTTTACAACCTTCTGTATATGCATAGTGTAAACGTATAACACTGTAACAACTCTGACTGTTCACAGACTCCTTGTGAAGCCATAGTGGCATAATATCTTTGTAGCATGTTTTGTGAACAAACAGTCTAAGTGAAGATGTGCGTATGTGATATTCTGTATAATAGAGGAGACGCAATACCTGTAAGTAGTCAAACAATAATACCATTTCTAATATAAACGTTTAAAAACACTCAATGATTCATTCTGGTGCGATTTTTCAGTTGGGGTTTAACTTCAAAAAGACGCAAGACAGGCAGAAAACCACACATGCAAACATAACGAAACATATTCATGTAAACAAATAAAAATGAGAATAAATTCTCGAAAGATGTTGTGCCAAGCATCAAAAAATGAGTAACTGGTGCAGTTTTCATTATTTAATTCATGAATGACAAAGTTGCAGGCTTTTCTGAATCATCTTATATGATGAACAAAATTAACTATGTAATAAAAACGTGAACTACAATAAATATTTTGGTTTTAAAAAGATGAATAATTTCGAATTCATTTTAAGGGGTGGGGATAAATTAAAGGTTTAATCAGCACTGTAACAAAATTTTCGGTACGATTTTATTTATATAAGAAATTAACAATACTGTCTTTATTTATCACTTTCGTATTTTAAATATAAGCACCAGAATGAAAATTATCATGAAAATACTGATACTACAAAATACTCTTTAACATCTTGCACAATTCGTGAAACAAGAGTCTTTATACGAACTAGCTTTTTTAAAAAAGAAAAAGATCTGTTGCAAAAAATTACTCCGTTAACATTCATGAACACATCTTTCATCAGAAATCCTTTGAAGCGCACCGGACCATTTCATTAAAAATTCTTGATGACAGTTAACGCACCAGCCGCTGTGGCCGAGCGATTCTGGGCATTCAGTCAGGTACCGCGCTGCTGCTACGGTCGCAGGCTCGAATCCTGCCTCGGATGTGTGTGATGTCCTTAGTTTAGTTAGGTTTAAGTAGTTCTACGTCTAGAGGACTGATGACCTCAGATGTTAAGTCCCATAGAGCGTAGAGTCATTTGAACCATTTTGACAGTTGACGCTCCATTATTGATTGAATTTTCATCCTGTCTTCACTCGAATTATTTTCAATCAAATAAGCGCAATTTTGTATACGCTTTGCTTGATTTTTTTATCTGCCTATAAGAACAGATGTCAGAAACTTTGAACAATAGGAGTCTATTTTTAGTAATCACATACGCGTTGGTAATTTCTCGTCATCCTGAACGATTTCGTCATATAATTTAGTCTCTGTGTGACCTCCCGAGTCTACGAAAATCAAGAATGAACTGGCACATTAGCGAGTGGGTGGGCCCAGCTGTGTGTATCGCACTGTAGCTAGTGAGGACTATTGGTCAATCAGCTCCGTGTGAGTCTTGAGACTTCCTGACCACCTCATTATTAGTATTTACACTAGGACAATAGCTATAGTCTACTCTTCCACTAAGAAACCGAATCCTAGAATTTATAACGAATATTTCTAATCTCTCCTCAGCTTATGATATCGTCAAATTTGTAATAATATTTTAATGACAATAGTAACAGTTATTTCTTAATGAAACATAACTATTTGTGATTTTAAATATGTAATAAGAACACCGTGAATTCATTGTCCCAGGAAGGGGAAACTTTATTGACACATTCCTGGGGTCAGATACATCACATGATCACACTGACAGAACCACAGGCACATAGACACAGGCAACAGAGCATGTACAATGTCGGCACTAGTACAGTGTATATCCACCTTTCGCAGCAATGCAGGCTGCTATTCTCCCATGGAGACGATCGTAGAGATGCTGGATGTAGTCCTGTGGAACGGCTTGCCATGCCATTTCCACCAGGCGCCCCAGTTGGACCAGCGTTCGTGCTCGACGTGCAGACCGCGTGAGACGACGCTTCATCCAGTCCCAAACATGCTCAATGGGGGGACAGATCCGGAGATCTTGCTGGCCAGGGTAGTTGACTTACACCTTCTAGAGCACGTTGGGTGGCACGGGATACATGCGGGCGTGCATTGTCCTGTTGGAACAGCAAGTTCCCTTGCCGGTCTAGGAATGGGTTCGATGACGGTTTGCATGTACCGTGCACTATTCAGTGTCCCCTCGACGATCACCAGAGGTGTACGGCCAGTGTAGAAGATCGCTCCCCACACCATGACGTCGGGTGTTGGCCCTGTGTTCCTCGGTCGTATGCAGTCCTGATTGTGGCGCTCACCTGCACGGCGCCAGACACGCATACGACCATCATTGGCACCAAGGCAGAAGCGACTCTCATCGCTGAAGACGACACGTCTCCATTCGTCCCTCCATTCACGCCTGTCGCGACACCACTGGAGGCGGGCTGCACGATGTTAGGGCGTGAGCGGAAGACGGCCTAACGGTGTGCGGGACCGTAGCCCAGCTTCATGGAGACGGCTGCGAATGGTCCTCGCCGATACCCCAGGAGCAACAGTGTCCCTAATTTGCTGGGAGGTGGCGGTGCAGTCACCTACGGCACTGCGTAGGATCCTACGGCCTTGGCGTCCATCCGTGCGTCACTGCGGTCCGGTCCCAGGTCGACGGGCACGTGCACCTTCCGCCGACCACTGGCGACAACATCGATGTACTGTGGAGACCTCACGCCCCACGTGCTGAGCAGTTCGGCGGTACGTCCACCAGGCCTCCCGCATGCCCACTATACGCCCTCGCTCAAAGTCCGTGCACAAATGCTGCCCAGCTAGCGCCATTCGACGGCCAACACCGCGGTTCCTGGTGTGTCCGCTGAGCCGTGCGTGTGATCATTGCTTGTACAGCCCTCTCGCAATGTCCGGAGCAAGTATGGTGGGTCTGACACACCGGTGTCAATGTGTTCTTTTTTCCATTTCCAGGAGTATATATATATATATATATATATATATATATATATATATATATATATATATATATATATATATATATCAGCCTTATTTAAAAGTTATTATAATTTTTAAAACAGTTACCCGAAAATAGGATCTAACTTGTATCCCCAACGTGGCCAGCGAGTTCGCTACACGTGTTGTCATTTCGCCATGCTGCTATAACGTGTAAATAGACAAGTATATGTACTGCGTGTGAAAGTTGAGGATTTTCTTCCTCGGCATCTTCCGACTGGTGCGCCTTCCATTTTTAATTGGTGGCCTCAATTCTGGTGCACGATTAAACGGTGAGTCTTACCCTGAAGTGAATTTCCGAGACTGTAAGGTCCCATCGTACGAAAACATTCGATATAATGACCAAGCGTCCCTGCAAATAGAAGTGCGGGCTTACGGTGAGGCCCCGCACTGCCCCAGCGACCTTCTGGCCAGAAAATTTCAAATCTAACCCACACGTCGCTCTCGCAAGAAAGAGGACTGCGTCATAAACCGACAATTGTCAGCCGTAGCGCGAAGCCTTCGCAACCCAGGATGTGAGGAGTGACTGCTCTCAGGACGTCCACAGCCTGAAAATTCGGTAAGTAACCGATCCGGCAGTCTCGTTAAAGAAAGAATAGAGACCGCCCACTAACAATCGAGCTAAGCGCCAAGCAGGTGCCTCCCCCACGTAGCAAAGGAGCGACTGTAGCCTGCAGGCCCTCTATTCAGGCAAAATCGGCTAAATGGCGGAACTTACGTTACTTTGCGAAAAACTGCCCCTGGGAGGAATGCACCCACTTACTAGTGGAAGAGATGAGATGAAAGATATTGACAACTTATCTCTTGAATTTTTTTCTGTTATTCTTTGATGTCACTACATTCATTAGTTTAATCGGTGTGTCAGAAGGAAGTACCTTAATAAAGGAGTCAGCCAGACAACTGATAGACACGTTGCAATGGATGTGTTTAAAAACAGTTGCGACCTTGATTAATTGGAAGCTCCAAGAACACACAAATGCTATTGTTCATCGACGCTGTGTCTGGTATAACAAAAGTATTCTCCCAAATCGGTTACAGTTACGTTCACTTCTAACAGTAATGCCTCCACCGACTATAAAATTTCTATTGGCGAACGGGATTGGAGCTGACTGGTCTAGCCTGGAGAATGGGTTAACGTTTAAAGTAATAAAGGGAAATCGTCACAATGGTTCTTCTACATGATGAAACCGCTCCTCAAAGGGATGAGTAATCAAGTGTAAGCAAATGTAGAAAAATGTATAAAAAATTTCACATAACTTTTTTCAACAGCTAAGTATGGATTCAATGTGTGCTCCTTTGCAATACACACCCATACACATAGAAAACAAACACTCACTTTAGCAGCCTTAGAGGCGAACAGCAAAACTATTACAGCAAAAGAAAGTCAAAAGACCTGTTTATGAAGGCATCCACTTGAACTGACGAGTAAGTTAATGCCCACTTTCCACTGCCAGTTGGCTAAATGAGACGGAGGATTGTGGATGCGGCCCAAGGTTGTGTGAACAGAGCAGGTATAAGACCGCTAAAATGGGCGAAAGGATGTTTAATGTTGTGTGCTTAGGTCAGACGGTGTGGAGGCAGCGGACTCACATGAGCAACTAGTCATTTGAGGAGAATTTCCTGATTACAATTCCCACCAACAAGACACTAGTGTTTTGATTTCAGCGTGATGCAGATTTTTAATGAGATAATTGAAATCGCTGAAAACGAGGCGAATACAATGACTCTGAAAGTTATAACTGTTCTATGATTTATGTTTTCCTATTCTTAATTAAAAGGCTTATAGTGCACAAATTCTTAGATAACGCAGCAGGACACATCAGTAAACAGCACTCGTTTGTAAGTATAATAGATGTGGTGGGCTGTGGGAGTTAGATATGGGAAAGCAAACACTCGATAAGAAACGAAGATACACGTGTTGTGAATTTATCATATCTGAATAGTACTACACAACAAATACTTAGCTGTGAAAGGTCATACTTACACTGATAAATAAGGAGTCCATTTAAAAAAGGTAGTGCAATTCAATAGTGGCAGTAACAACAGAAGCAAAATGTCACCGTGGGAATGAGGCTTGAGTTTTTTAGCATAGCCTTCGGATGCTACAGATCTGATGCCCAGTGACCAACAGGGATTGGACGCACACCGTAAGGCCATGAAACCTGAAAAGAAACAACGATGCTTGCACCGTGGATACCGTCTCATTATTTGGAATTTACTAGGGGTGGCCTAGTTAAGCAAGGACATATTAAGGAAGGGAGCCATCAAACTATGAAAGGAAATTAGTGATCACTATAACAGTTCTGTTTATTGCCATGAAATCAGGCAAAATGATTTATCCACTGAATCAACTATACGTTTAATAGGTGGGCAAGGGATTCCCATTATGAACTATATCCTTGGCAGTGGTGGGTGGAAATGTAAATTAAGAAAATTAAACTCTGTCATGAGTACAGCCAATGACTGTCAAAAATGTGAGCGATTTAAAGGTGTCGGAAAAACATGAAAGGACACCATGAATGAGGATGATGTTTGCAAATAGCTTGCCGTGAAAAATAGATCTGCAGAATGAAACACTGATGCAAATTAACCAATTTCGCATTCCCTCATCTCAGTGGCCAGAAACGATGGCGCATGCTTACCATTCACAAGCTGTGTGAGGGTAGAATAAATGGCTGAAAATTCTAAGTTCAGCGCATCCCTAACCGAAGTCTGTTTTCGACAGCATCCCTAAGTGAAGTGTGTCCTGATTTTACTCTCTGAAACTTACTTGGTTCTGTCTGTTTCGGACTCTCGCTGGCAAATTGCAGCAAACCTCGCGAGTGTCAATGAAAGATAATTTCATTAAAAATTTCATGAGAACCTAATTCCTACTCTTCTGGATTTTGTCATGGTTAAGCAAAAGGGAGAAAATCTCTACCACTAAGCCACAGATGTTAAGCCATGGCCGAGAAAAAGCCCTACATGTCCACACATGCTGCAACTTTCTCCATGTACTGAAGTAATTACTGTGAACCAACCAGAAAAGCACTTAACAGAATTTGAGCAACCATTCCAGCAAGCTGCATGAGATATCAAATGCCGTTCCCAAACTATGATGGCTCACGTTTTCATCTGACCTTCAGATTCATATGCAGATATAAGAATTACTTACGTTTCTCACGCAATGCAGAGTACATGACAAGACACCCAGCCTTATGGGCACTCGATGTGTGTGGACACGGCAGGCTTCTTCTCTTTGTTCTGTACCTGTGCAAAAAATGGCTTTCAACACAAAACAATTTTATGACTTTTCTGTTCACTTCCTTTCCACAAGCCAGCTAAAAGTCATGCCAGAGTTTCCGAAATAACATATCAATGGGAAACGAGGAGTGGAAATAATTAGCAATGCAGTCACTGGCAGTATTGAACACTGCTTGCAGTTTTTCATTTAGCATAAGAAAGATTTGACTTTAGTGGCTGCATATTAAATTATATTCTGTATATTAAATTATAAAATAGGTTACATGACAGTTTGGGCATAAGCTGCCATGTAACTACGGCAACATTAAAAAGAGCATAAAACTGCTTTACATAAGTATACCATAGATACATATACATTAATTGTACAACGTTTTTATTGCAAAATGTACTTCGCATGTACTTATTAAACATATTTTCTAATTATATTACTTAGCAGTAAATCACCCACACAAGATTCTTCAAAACTCGTACACTTGTATATAAAACACTTTCATAGGTCTGATTACTTTCCAAATGAGTTAACGCATTAAATACAGTATTTGACGTTAAGCCTGTAATACCTTAGAGCAAGAAAAAGTTTAGATAAGTTTTGAAATTACACATGAAGTTCGTTGGAAGATGCCGAGCGCTCTCACTATCAGGCACTAAGTGAGTATAGTTTGGGTGATCTGTGCCACATGTTAACAAAGCTAGTTTTTCACGCATGTTAGTGTCTATGGCATCATTTCTCTTGAACTGGGTTCCATACAGGGCTGATACATTCAGTGATAAAATTTAATGTGTGATGATGAAGTTTTAGTATATCAATAGCTCAAATGTAGTAAGTGATTAACTTTTTTCGTTTCGTCATTTTTTGGGAGTTGCCAGCGAGAAAAGTTTCTAACATGTTAGATGTTACGTGTCAAGTTTGTTGGAGGCCATTAAGTGCTTTTATTGTCAAATATTGGATGAATATAGCCTAGGAAATGTGCATGCTACGAGTAATTGCCTCGACATATATACCGTCTCTAGCTGTAATCCTTGAGTTAAACTTATACCATTAGAATAGATCTTTTAATTAGCAGATTATGATAGCAGTCCTCATTTTTAAATTCGTTCAATAATTGTGTGAAAGACTGAAACTCAAAATTTTGTTGCCCATGGAGACCGTTAGATAGGGATCCTGTAACTGGTGTTGTGCACAATAAACTATGAACTGGTTTAACAATTCAGTAATATAGATACTACTGAACCTTGCCGGCCGGAGTGGCCGTGCGATTTTAGGCGCTGCAGTCTGGAGCCGAGCGACCGCTACGGTTGCAGGTTCGAATCCTGCCACGGGCATGGATGTGTGTGATGTCCTTAGATTAGTTAGGTTTAATTAGTTCTACTTTCTAGGCGACTGATGACCTCAGAAGTTATGTGGCACAGTGCTAAGACCAATTTGAACCATTTGAACTGAATCTTGGTTGCTTGTAAGGTCACAAAACTACCAGCGCAGTAACAGGCTTCTTTTCAAGTCCACTGTGAGTGCAATTCTTCTGAGCATGTAACAATTTTCCATTTTTCAATATAACGCAGAAGATATTGAGAGCCAAAAGGCCAGAAGTGTCACAAGGTGTATTTAAGCGTCGACACTGATCGGCTTCTGATGTTTCACTAGTGGTAAGTTGTTCGTTGTTTTGTTGATGATTTTGATATTAGTATGCGGACAGAGTCTTGGCCCTCCTTCGGAAAACACTTAGTAATTGTTCTGTTCGCTTACGATTAAAATTTTTCAATGTGGCGCTATAAAAATGAGCTCACTTTGACGGTAGAATATTGCTCAGTTTAAGGCTTTAACATATCGCGAGTACCTATTGCAAAGCAGCAGTGAGACAATTTCGCAGATTTTGGAGAAAATTTGTCCTGAAGGCACATCGCGACTTCGTAATTACTCTTCACATGCGGCGATTAATTTTGTGAAATCTGCTCTCACTTCTTTTTAATTGTTAGAAGTGGCTAGAATGTTTAGAATATTTTCATGGTTTCGATCGAATATCACTTAAATCAATGATTTATTTTTCCAGATTAATCTTCAGTAAGAAATTCAAGGCTATCATTCTCTAGTATGATTATATTGCGTTCCCTACCGTTGTTTAAGACCAGTGATAATAATTTCTGTAATTAAAGTTCATTTGCAACCTTACTCGGCTCCACATCCTCCGCTGCCAACGTTGTAAGTGCCCTGACTGTAGTCAAATTCTGTGTACGTGTAAAGACGCCTACAGTAAATTGCCAAGATTAAAATGTCCGTTTATGGATAGTGAATACTGCCCATGAAAGTTTTATTTTGCCACTCTCTGACTTAATTTAAGAACACGTTAATACAGGGATAACTTGCTTTGCTCAACGACTAATTAATGGGCTCATAAGAATATTTAAGTACACTCTAATGATCCAGTTTTCATCATTTGTTGCATCAGTCGAGTTACGGAATGTGTAAAAGCTTTGTCTTACAGACAAAGCAAGTGCCGCGTGCGTGCATGGTTCATAATTGTAGTTTAAATAATTATCCACACGAGTGCAGAAAATACTGAATAACAGACAACACTAAAAGTCTTTTACAATCGCTAGCTACTTCGTAATCTCGGTTGGAACCTGCTTCTGCGGCCTGAAAGATGTGTACAGAAACACCACTCATTTCTAAAGTCCAGGAGCTCATGGCATGTTCAATGTAATAGTAAAATAAACGCTATCACTTTGAAGTATAAAGGAGAGTGAATAAATTCAGAGAGAGCATGAGTAAATAAATGATTATTTCAGTCCAAAAGACGGCCCATATTACATAGAAGAACACAGTTAAAGTTAGTCATGGGATCGACGAATGTACCAAGAACGTCTACGATTCAAATGCGTAATACAGAGCAAACGGATTCTGGCGCACATCAATCAAGACTGGAACACGCATAGTAGAAAATATCTGAGATTCTATCACTTGTAATGGCTCAGTGTGGGTGTGAATGCTTTGATCTAATGTAACACCCCAGTTTTCGCTTTCCAGTGTTTTATTTTACAACTCGTAAATAGAGATGTCAAGAAGCAAATCTCACTGCAAGTTTTCACATACAAACTCATACCACAACCGCCATCCAGTCTCTCTGTCTGTGTGCATCAGAGCAGCCACAGATAAGAAAATTATAAGCTACTTAGTGTCCCTTCCGAATGCTAAACGCACTGCTCAAATAAATCTGCGCCGTTTCCTTACTGGCCGGAACATACCGCTCGCCGAAGAGCCTCGTTTGATCTCCTCATCTCGCTTGAGCAAAGAGTGTCTTCAACGCGGAAATCGATTAGTGGGAAAACATTGCTGTCGAGTTAGCAGTCACGGAAAACGTGAGGAGCTGGAAGTGGACACATGTTACAGGCAACTTTCAACATTGTCAGCAGCTATACTGTGAGCCATAGCGTGAGGGTGGGAGCTTATTCCGTACGACTCCTCAGGCTAGATAAGGAAATTAACAGCCTGTTAGACTAACCCGAACACCGTATTCAAATACTGACTAAGAGTATAAGAAATGAATCTGGGAAGCGCTAATATCTTACAGCACAGAGGATAAGTTGTAATTTGATTGGTGTGGTACAAGGATGAGTATGTAAAACAACACAGAATAGGGAAGTCACGAACAAATTATTTCGTTAGATGTATAATACCCCCATAGTCACATGAAAAACCTACATAAAAGACGCTGTGCAGCGTGATATTAAACAGAGAGAGATGCTAAACTATCACATCACGCCTGCTTTGCAGACACCGTAAAAGCGCTTGTACCTAAGGCTGACGTGGACGTCTGTGTCTATAGTGTGCCACACCTTAAATTAAGACAGTCAAGACTCTAGTTCACTTGCGTGCTTCCAGCTAGTACACAAAGACGCGTTTGTCGCTGCAGGAAACTAGCAACTGCAAGTAGTACTGAAACTTGTTGTGGATCCGCAGCCACGACACTGCTTAGCATAAGCTGCCGTCAGAACCACACAGAAATTACTGTAGGTATCGTTCTTAGTACCCCCCCCCTTTACTCACCCCAGCCTTCCACACATATACACTCCTAGCTCACAATAACTCATTGCCTCATAAGAGCCGCAGAGGCAGACTGGTCTCCGCACCGAACGGAGTCTGCAGAAAGCCACACATTCGAAGAACTTGGGTTTGGTCTGTGTTGGCAGATCCGTGTCGCTCATTAAAACGAGAAACAAAGCGTGCAGCACAAAGGCGGCGGGCGTCGACAGTGTCCCGAGAGACGGCAGGAGCGCGAGGCTTCAGTGGCGCGCGTTAATTATTCGCGTATCTGTATTCCCTAAGTCGTCCCCGCGTGCGCGGAGGTACAGCTCATTACTGTGTCTGTTGCATCATGCACGGCGCCCTTTCGCAAGTGCAGCAACTTGTCTCTTCAAGAAACACATGCAGCAGCAATCTGTAGCCGCAGGTAATTGGGAAGGAAGGGACTACAAATTCACTCTGTTATATGACACTGCTGTTCCGTTTAATTTTAATGCTTCAGAGAAATTGTCGCGTCGTAACCATACTAAAATTCAAATTCGATAGCAGGTACTCAATAACGTAAAACACTTAACACTGTTCGAACTTCAACTTACAGCCAGAACTGAACTCTTGGACGTAAAGTCCTACTAGACAACTGTCCATTAAAATTGCTACACCAAGAAGAAATGCAGATGATAAACGGGTATTCATTGGAGAAATATATTATACTAGAACTGACATGCGAGTACATTTTCACACAGTTTGGGTGCATAGATCCTGAGAAATCAAAACCCACAACAACCACCTCTGGCCGTAATAACGGCATTGATACGCCTGGGCATTAAGTCAAACAGAGCTTGGCTAGCGTGCACAGGTACAGCTGCCCATGCAGCTTCAACACGAATCACAGTTCATCAAGAGTAGTGACTGGCGTATTGTGACGAGCCAGTTGCTCGGCCACCATTGAGCAGATGCTTTCAATTGGTGAGAGATCTGAAGAACATGCTGGCCAGGGCAGCAGTCGAACATTTTCTGTATCCAGAAAACCCGTACAGGACCTGCACATGCGGTAGTGCATTTTCCTGCTGAAATGTAGGGTTTCGCAGGGATCGAATGAAGGGTAGAGCCACGGGTCGTGAGATATCTGAAATGTAACGTCCACAGCTCAAACTGCCGTCAATGCGAACAAGAGGTGGCCGAGACGTGTAACCAAGGCACACCATTCCATCACGCCGGGTGATACGCCAGTATGGCGATGTCGAATACACGCTTCCACCGTGCGTTCACCGCGTTGTCACCAAACACGGATGCGACCATCATGATGCTATAAACAGAACCTGGATTTGTCCTAAAAAATGACGATTGCCATTCGTGCACCCAGGTTCGTCGTTGAGTACACCATCGCAGGCGTTCCTGTCTGTGATGCAGCGTCAAGGGTAACCGCAGCCATAGTCTCAGAGCTGATAGTCCATGCTGCTGCAAACGTCGTCGAACTGTTCGTGCAGATGGTTGTTGTCTTGCAAACGTCCCCATCTGTTGACTCAGGGATCGAGACGTGGCTGCACCATCCGTTACAGCCATGCGGATAAGATGCCTGTCATCTCGACTGCTAGTGATACGAGGCCGTTGGGATCCTGCACGGCGTTCCGTATTACGCTCCTGATCCCACTGATTCAATATTCTGCAAACAGTCATTGGATCTCGACCAACGCGAGCAGCAGTGTCGCGATACGATAAACCGCAATCGCGATAGACTACAATCCGACCTTTATCAAAGTCGGAAACATGATGGTAAAGCGTTTCTTCTCCTTACACGACACATCGCAACGTTTCACCAGGCAACCCTGTTTGTGTATGATAAATGGGTTGGAAACTTTTGTCGTGTCAGCACTTGTAGGTGTCGCCACCGGCGCCAACGTTGTGTGAATGCTCTGAAAAGCTAATCATTTGCATATCACAGCATCTTCTTACTGTTTGGTTAAATTTCGCGTCTGTAACACGTCATCTTCGTGGTGTAGCAATTTAAGTGGCCAAGAGTGTAGTATATATAAACATCTATCTCTGCGGAATATACACTCCTGGAAATTGAAATAAGAACACCGTGAATTCATTGTCCCAGGAAGGGGAAACGTTATTGACACATTCCTGGGGTCAGATACATCAATGATCACACTGACAGAACCACAGGCACATAGACACAGGCAACAGAGCATGCACAATGTCGGCACTAGTACAGTGTATATCCACCTTTCGCAGCAATGCAGGCTGCTATTCTCCCATGGAGACGATCGTAGAGATGCTGGATGTAGTCCTGTGGAACGGCTTGCCGTGCCATTTCCACCTGGCGCCTCAGTTGGACCAGCGTTCGTGCTGGATGTGCAGACCGCGTGAGACGACGCTTCATCCAGTCCCAAACATGCTCAATGGGGGACAGATCCGGAGATCTTGCTGGCCAGGGTAGTTGACTTACACCTTCTAGAGCACGTTGGGTGGCACGGGATACATGCGGGCGTGCATTGTCCTGTTGGAACAGCAAGTTCCCTTGCCGGTCTAGGAATGGTAGAACGATGGCTTCGATGACGGTTTGGATGTACCGTGCACTATTCAGTGTCCCCTCGACGACCACCAGAGGTGTACGGCCAGTGTAGGAGATCGCTCCCCACACCATGACGCCGGGTGTTAGCCCTGTGTGCCTCGGTCGTATGCAGTCCTGATTGTGGCGCTCACCTGCACGGCGCCAAACCCGCATACGACCATCATTGGCACCAAGGCAGAAGCGACTCTCATCGCTGAAGACGACACGTCTCTATTCGTCCCTCCATTCACGCCTGTCGCGACACCACTGGAGGCGGGCTGCAAGATGTTGGGGCGTGAGCGGAAGACGGCCTAACGGTGTGCGGGACCGTAGCCTAGCCTCATAGAGACGGTTGCGAATGGTCCTCGCCGATACCCCAGAAGCAACAGCGTCCCTAATTTCCTGGGAAGTGGCGGTGCGGTCCCCTACGGCACTGCATAGGATCCTAAGGTCTTGGCGTGCGTCGCTGCGGTCCGGTCCCAGGTCGACGGGCACGTGCACCTTCTGCCGACCACTGGCGACAACATCGATGTACTGTGGAGACCTCACGCCCCACGTGTTGAGCAATTCGGCGGTACGTCCACCCGGCCTCCCGCATTCCCACTATACACCCTCGCTCAAAGTCCGTCAACTGCACATACGGTTCACGTCCACGCTGTCGCGGCGTGCTACCAGTGTTAAAGACAGCGATGGAGCTCCGTATGCCACGGCAAACTGGCTGACACTGACGGCGGCGGTGCACAAATGCTGCGCAGCTAGCGCCATTCGACGGCCAACACCGCGGTTCCTGGTGTGTCCGCTGTGCCGTGCGTGTGATCATTGCTTGTACAGCCCTCTCGCAGTGTCCGGAGCAAGTATGGTGGGTCTGACACACTGGTGTCAATGTGTTCTTTTACATTTCCAGGAAATGTAGAAATCGCAAACGTACTATATTTCTTTAATCTTCTGAAATAACTACTTGCTATCGACATACAGGACTGGCCAACTATCACTAACCTGCACGCACACGAAATATCCAACGTCAAGGGACACAGCGCCGTCGAAGCACGGGATAGTTCGGTGAGCTTGATTTTGCGCTCTTAGCGCTCTACGGCGGCAGTTGTCAGCTTTATTTATCTCGCAGTTTGTTCACAAAAATGGACGCCCATACAATTGCTACACATGTTCAAATAAGTGTGAATTCCTAAAGGACCAAACTGCTGTGGTCATTGGTCCCTAGACTTACATACTATTTAAACTAACTTCTGCTAAGAACAACACACATACATACACACATCCCCGAGGGAGAACTCGAACCTCCGGCGGGAGGGCCCGCGCAATCCATGACATGGCACCTCAAACCGCGTGGCCTCTCCGTGCAGCATAAAATTCAGACGTTAGATCTATTAAAATACACATTTCCTCCTTTGTCCATATGCTACTTATGTTATTCTCTCTGTGGTATACGTAAATAAAAAATTCAGTGTATGTGAGCATGTAATAAGGCAAAACCGAAGGATAAATCTCCAGCAGTAAGGACATCAGATTATAAAAGTCCACCAAATCGAACAAACTAATCCGTGACACAGAACGCACTTATGTTTAAATAACATCACGTATTACAGAAATGATTTCTATAAATTTCGTAAGGAAGTCCCTAGAAGCTTTTGGAAAACGTGAAGATGAAATACGTATATATATGTCCCTATCGACAGAAGCTCTATTCCATAACGCTGTGTCTCTACTCACTAAACTAGGTTGTAGCTCTCTGGTGGCGCACTTTGAATTTTATGCTACAATCTCCTAGAAACTTTGATCTTCGAAATGTGATAAACTTCCATTTAATTGTAACAAAAACTAACAAGAGTTTTTCAGGAATCCTAAATGTACCGTTCCTTTAAAATGGCCTTCTCTCATAACATGGGAGTTATAGCGCGATAATAACTTATTAAGAAAATTACTTAACCACAAGCCGGCCGCAGATGCCGAGCGCTTCTAGACGCTTCAGTTAGGGAATCGCGAGAATGCTACAGTCGCAGGTTCGAATCCTGCCTCGGGCATAGATGTGTGTGATGTCCTTTGGTTGGTTAGGTTTAAGTAGTCCTAAGCCCTAGGGGACTGATGTTAAGTCCCATAGTGCTCAGAGCCCCATACTTAACCACAAATACGACGTTTCCCGTTTTCCCGTCGTTTAGTTACAACATATCATATCAAATGCAACAAATATGTAACGTAGCTACCACAATACTTGCCTGTGTTCGTCAGTGAAAATGCACTCGATAAGCAACGTAAGCTATCAGTCGACGTAATCTGACCCGCGGAACAGTGTGTTCGTGTGGTATGAGTGTCAGTTTCACTGTCCTTTAAACTCTCAACTGAAGTCTAACATTTGGATAAGCTATCTGACTGCGCATTAGAGTGTGAAAAACTACAGGAACAAATTAACCTGTAACAATGAATAACTAAGCTATCCGACTGCGTTTTGGAACAGGAAGTTACAAGTGATACGAAATTTACTGGATTAGAGTGCACGACATGTTGTGGTGTATCGGTGTCTCTGGCCCTACGTTTTGCACTCACCTCTTTAGATGACTGCCATTTTCCATGTGGTTTACAGGAATTCGCAGCAGCATGCAGCAGCAGCGGCGAAAGCTTTTTGTTACTAACCATGAATTTAGTAAAAAGAAGTTTGCTTGTGTCTTGTTAACTACTAAATAACTTGTACGAAAGGATTTCCTAAATCAAGTTTATTTAAAAACTCCAGAAAACATCATGAACTAGTATTATGACAATCACAATGACATAGGTGTCAATAATGGCTGGGTGTCATATTAACAAATTATTTTAATTCCACAGTTACATTAACATTTAATGACGATGGTATTTATTTAATAATTACATGTGGAGAATAATTATTATTACTTGGAGGCTTAGGAGCCTTCTTTAACAGGCAAGCAAAACATGCGATTATTGTGAACTCGGACCAAGAATCACGAGCGTAACGGTGCAATTGCTTTTGCGCTGTGCTTGCGAATTTTCCCTTGAATTCCATTTTCAAGCCTAGTTAAGCCATCTAAATCTCTCCTGGTTATATAAAGGAAATCAGGTCTTGAGTGTGTTAAGATCTGCCACCACCGACGTGAGGGCAGAGTGACACGTCTTCTGTCTCCGAGATCTCGACCGACACTACTACTTCCACTCTCGCAGACGGACCTCGTCTTACAACAATGCTTCGCCCTCAGATTGTTCCTATCGATATCTGAGTGATTACACAATTCAAAGAATAGCGTTAAGTTAGCTATATTGTTTTCAATGTAATGCAGTGTTCTGGCACACTCCTTACACGATAAAGATTTGTTTTCGAGACATTCAATACATTGATACTTGAAAACAGCACATGTTCGTGGAGTATAAAGTGTGACATAAAACCCACTTCTACTTAACACGACAATTATGATATGGCGCCTTGCTTCTGCAGACCACAACCTTTCTACTTGAGGCACCGGGAGCATTCGTGTATCATTTTGGTTCTTTACGTGACACGTCGCAGAAATATTGCAGAACTTATTTTGTGTCTCAGGGGACTAAATGGCTCCTCAAAGTAAAACAGCAGGAAGTGACGTCACAGAACCCGTAGCCAGGCCCACGAGAAAGACAGGCCGCGGCCCGTACGTCACAGCACGTGACACTGCAGGTATTACGAGTGCCAGCAGCCATCTTCGGCTGGTACTGAGCAACTATTTCAGACGAATTAAGTAACTGTTGACTGCATGTTAAATGCATTCAAGTTCTCGATAGCTCACGACAAAATTAAGATCTTTATTCAGTACCTTTTCAATTAAGTATTGATCTCCTGTGGGCCCTGCAGCGGGCCCAACATTCGCAAAGTGTGGCGGACAAGCCGATTAGTGTGACGTCACAATTGCGTTGCAAACCCCGTATATCTCGCTGGCCCCAACCCCGTAGAGCACCACCCCCACGTTAGCCTACCCGTCCCGCGTGCCGACGGCTTAACTGTTACGTCACGCTGCACGCACCACACCGGATGGTATTGCTGCTCTCCTCAAGGAATAGAGACCCACTATTTCAGAAGTCCTCGTTGGAGCCGACTACAGCACCCTAGGTCTAGGTAATGCCAATGATCCTCCATATGACAGCGGTAGCGGATATTCGCGTTCTGGTCATGTTGTCATGTCCTCTTGACTGTAACGGAGATACCTCCTCACGTCGAAGTTTCGCGAACGAGGATACCCGTCGTCTACACGGCCCAATAGGCGTGAGTGTTAACGCGACCGCATGCGGGCACAGAGGTATGTCAGCTCTGGATCGAATGCACCAACCGGATAAACGAAGAGGTACTGGTCTGCCAACCACACTGTATGTGATTTTTAATCGGTTTCCCACATTCCACTAGGTGAAAACTGGGATGGTGTCCATGTTCCACCTCAGATACACGCTATGCAAAGAGTTAGAACACTTTCTCACACTTGCACACATAATTTACTCTATATGCAGACACACTGGATACACTGTTTTGGTCCTGGGTGATGAACAGGAGATGGATGACCTCAGCTGCGTGGTCTCCTTAAACTCTTATGCAGTCCATAGTCGATGTGTACCTCTGGAATGTAGAAGAATTTCATACAGAGGACATGGACGACGTCGCTGCTCTTTATTCTTCTTGGTGAAGAGTCATAATCCTCGGCTGCGTGTGTGACGTCCGACAAGTGACGAAGGACACGACGCTGCCCAAAGTAGCGATTTAGCAGCCTATCCATTAGACCCACTTCCCAACAGATGCTGTACGCCTTACCCGTAAGCGTCTTTTCGTAGGAGCATTCGGCCTTGACTTAATTTTTATGGACGACAATGCGCAGCAGAACAAGTGGAGGTCCTTTCGGAACGAGAGGATATTCGGCAAATAGACTGACGTGCTCAATCCCCTGACTTGAACCCCATACAGCAGGTGTGGAACGCGTTGGGGTGATGCACATGCTCCAAAGAGCATCCAGAAGTTATTCACCGCGCTGGTGGAGGAATGGCAGGCCTTACCAAAAGAACTTCTCACCAACTTTCTTACTAGAACGAGTGCACTTTGACCAACATGCATTGCCGTTGGTGGAGATCAAACAAACTACTGAGAACCAAGTCTTGCCTTTTGTAACGTCCAGGAGTTCATCACAAATCGGGTGACTTCAGTGTAATTATTGACTCTGAATAAAAGAGTCATTTATCTTCATCTTTTTGCGTATGTCCTTCAGCTACTTCCAGTTCTTTCTATGTATGATCTAAGTTTCATCTGACTGTTACTTGGCAGTGACACCTCATTCCATAGTTACTTTCGTCCTTACGTTTTGCATACCAGGTCGTTTATTTTCATAGAGATAGTGCGTTATTTTAGGTACCGCCGAGCTTTTGGTGGTATGGGAGGAAGCTGGAGGAGTAATCAGTTCGTCAACATTTCAGACTTGGTTGGCGTGAAACATTTTTCACTGCTCACAACATTCATGACTTACTCGAGAAGACGGTGAAGACTGAGTCTTCGACCGGGAAGTATTGTGAAAAGTTGCAGAGGACAACATGGGTTGCAATTTACAGTGTTCTACCGTCGACGTCGCTGTCATTGCCCCAGGACACGCCCTCAGGCCTCTACAAGTGCCCAGTTTTCCGGAGGATGTTCCTGTAACCTCGTAAGACAGATGGAGGGGTATGGTCGGCTCGGGAATACACCAACCTCTGTACTCACGACTCCTGGCTCATCTCTTCGTCCAGCGCCCAGCCTCTCCCCCCCCCCCCCCCAATCTCTTGTCATTCATATCCTCCCTCCACGACAATGGAAATGGTGCAGCATTTGGGGGGGGGGGGGGGGATGTGCTAATGTACTGGCATAAGCTGTCACCAGCAAACTGGTCAGCAAAGATGAAGCTCGAAGACACATTAGTAGGCGCCGGATCAAGCGCGCCTATCTCGAGTGAGGCTAGACACACACTCACACTCACAACATACTGCCAACACCCTATCGACAGCACTTATTTAGGCCGCTGCCGCTGATTGGAGGGCCTCATGCAGTCATACAGTTTGGCTTCTATCAGCTTACTTGCAGAGCTGATTTAGTACCTCACAGGCTGCGATAGTACATACGGAATAGATTAATGACTACAGTGAGACTAGATTATCTCAACCAGAATCGTACTTTCCTAGCAGTGGGAGATTAGAGATGGTAATGACAAGTTTACCGAGACTGACAGTGCATCAGTGTGCAAGAGGACTATTACTAATGAGCTTGTATCACAAAACATGGACTCAATTCAAATTAAGTAAATGTTTCCAGTTCAAGTAAATAAAGAACTGTATTAATCCTAGTGTGCAGTTTTGCCGCAGAAAGAGGATACTGCCCACCCACAATAACATCCTTTCCCTTGTTTCCTACATTTTTAAGTTGAATTTAAACGATTATACGCAGTAGCCAACTTGAAACAGCAACTACAAGCCCTGAGGTTGCTCCGTTGATTACAAAAGCAATTAAAGCTGAATTTAGCTGAATCAGCTGCAACGGGCACTACAACGAAAATAGCAATACAAGAGCCCATGAAGAAGGACTTTGCCCCACTCAGTGCGTCCTCCAAATGTCAAAGGATGTGAAGCCGTTGCTCTCTGCCAGCAGTGATCATGGGCGGCCCCTTATGCAATGCTGAACAGTCAGCAGTCAGCATGGCGTAAGAGACGTTCTGTCCGCCTCGGTAGCTGTGTGGTCCCGCGCTACGGACTACTAAACTAAAGGTCTGTAATCGATTTCCGGCCGGGATAGAGGTTTTCTCCCCTCAGAGACTGGGTGTTTTGTTGTCCTTACGTTCTTATCATCATTATTGACTTTCCATTATTGAGGTGGGTTAATGGGAACCTCTCGAAAGCCAATGAGTAGAAAGAAATGCCTCGCTGTACAATGGCCCCCACTAACGCGCAGGTAGAGCTTGGCGCAGTCGCCATGAAACACTTTAAGTTGCGCCGCTAGTTGACGCGGAAAGGTGCCGCTTCCATCACAGCACCTCTCCCTTCCCCCTCCCCCCCCCCCCTCTTTCTCTCTCTCCCACCTTCTGTAGCCACGGGCCACCAAAACATTTTCATGTCATAGGTGCGACCCCACGAGGAATTACAGGTTACAAAAATTTCTGGAGGTCCTTCTTTGCCAAAAGCGTGTGTTACCCTCCAATTAAAATTTAAAGTGAGAGATGGTATACGCGGAAGCAGCGAAGATCGCCCATGCTTCCCTTACGAATACAAAATTTAATGTAGATAAAGGTGAAAAGTTTATACTTTTCCATATCTGTCCCAATTATGTGATGTTAAGTGCAGAGGATAGAACTGCTGGATCGAAAGAGTACATTGACGGCCCTTAAAAGGGAGAGAACTTACCTGATTACGTGGTAGAAGATAAAAACAGGAGTCTACAGGGAAGAGATAGGGTATCCACTATTAGAATTAGATTTTTTTTTTAATTTAGAAGATTTAGGATCAAATAATGCAGAAGGATGTACAATGTTCCATCGGAATTTCTGAAATCATTGGGGGAAGTGGCAAACAAACCAGTATGTATCAGATTTTCGGAAAACGTCTCCTACATAATTCCGTAAATAACAAGAGCCAACAAGTGCGAGAATTATCGTACAGTTATCTTAACAGCTAATGCATCCTAGTTACCGCCAAGAATAATGATATAGCGTAAAGTCAAATCTAAAACTTCTGTCTCCTCACAGAATTCTCGTCACAAGGCCCATGTAATCAATGCAGTGTACCCAAAGCCTGCTGCAAGCATTAGCAAAACTATCAATCAAACAGTTACTTCAGTGCTATAACAGTCCAATAATTTTTTTGTGGAAAACTTGTGATATTGCAGTTATACATGGGTGCCTCTGTTAAATTGTTGAATGGTACCACGTATGAACTGTCAGGCTCCCCATTCCTGTCTAAAACTATCATGCACCAGTAACCTTATAATGGACAAGACATTCCCGTTTTCAGAAAATATACTCTGCCTGCTATTTATCGCTTGCATACACGAACTGTGACTTTCACAGCAACTTACTAGCGCATCTTATGAGCGGCATTCTATCTGCAGTCAAAAAGCGAATCAGAACGTTTTGTCAGAACATTCAAGCAGCAGATGGCCTAACTTGGCACCACACACAATAGGGATCAAGCATTGGAACTGTTCCTCGCCTCCTATCGTTCGCATCACGACGGCGGAATTGCTTCACGGCCGCCGCCATCGGATACTGCTCCAGCCTCCTCAGCACCCAGCCCTGAGGGAAGGCCGCAAGTATCGCTTGCCGCGGCAGCAGATGGTGGGCGCGAGGCAAAATCTTTCGTCGACTTGGCGCTTACAAGCATCTCGTCTCAACCCAGACGGAGTTCAGTGTCGACACCACAATCAAATTCGCCACGGTGATCCTTCTGTATGTCTTCTCCCAGATTCACGGATTCCAAGCACAGCGCGGTCACAGTGGGCGTCATCAATACACTGCGGGACGACCCCATGGAGTCTTCAACTCCTCCGCCTCCTCTTGATCCTACCGGTAGAGCTGGTCCCGACCACGCCGCAGCAGCCGACGCCTTCTACATCTTGCTATGGGCCTCGGGGGGTGGATGCGTACCCCTCTGGTTGTTTTCCGGGGGACGTTTTCACCAGAGCGAAGGCCGGATGGGAGGTACGACTGGAAGCCAGACGTCCCCTGCAGCCTCAGCTTCCAGTCCCTGAAAGTATCCATACCCATGCCTTCCCCGCCGTTGTCGACGGCCCTATACGAATACGGTCCGTCCCCTTTGGGATGAGGAACGTTATAGCGTTAAGTCAAGTGCCGGAACGCCAGTCCGAAAAGAGAGAGCAGAGAGATCTATGAAGAAGACGTCAACCAATTGGACGCTGACTGACTACTCTCCTGGACGACAACGCGACAGCAGCATCCTCTACGCGAAGAGAACACAAGCGCAGTGTCGACTGGTCGCGGCCTGTTTCTACAGAAGCATCAAGATGAGGTATTTCGCCGGCCGGGGTTGCCGAGCTGTGCTAGGCGCTACAGTCTGGAACCACACGACCGCTGCGGTCGCAGGTTCGAATCCTGCCTCGGGCATGGATGTGTGTGATGTCCTTAGGTTAGTTAGGTTTAAGTAGATCTAAATTCTAGGGGACTGATGACGTTAGAAGTTGAGTCCCATAGTGCTCAGAGCTATCTTTTTTTTTATTAGGTATTTCAAGACCAGCGACTTCGGAATTGTTTACAATGATGAAATTCTTATTTGCATGTCGTCCTTGGCTTGTGACACTTCTGTGTTATTGTCAATTTTAAGTTGTGTTCTTGTTGATTTCGTAATAAAACTCATTAATAAAACTTGTTTGAATTGTTTGTCTAACATTCCGAAAAAGCAGGTTTCCTAGACACTCCTTATTCGAGGAGCAGGTAGGATTCTGCAAATAACACAAAGAAGATTGGGAAAGAATATTGAATATATATTAGATAACGATCAGTTTGACTTAAGAAAAGGTAAAGGCACCAGAGAGGCAATTCTGACGTTGCGGTTGATAATGGTAGCAACAGTGACGAAAAATCAAGACCCTTTCATAGAGTTTGTAGATCTGGAAGGAGCCTTAGACAATGTAAAATGATACAAGATGATCAAAATTCTGAGGAAAAGAAGTGGTGAGCAACAGCAAAGAAGGGGAATATACAATATGTACACTACTGGCCTTTGAAATTGCTGCACCACGAAGATGACGTGATACAGACGCGAAACTTAACCGACAGGAAGAAGATGCTGTGGCATGCAAATGTATAGCTTTTCAGAGCATTCACACAAGGTTGGAGCCGGTGGCGACACCTACAACGTGCTGACACGAGAAAAGTTTCCAACCGATTTATCATACTCAAATAGCAGTTGACCGGTATTGCCTGATGAAACGTTGTTGTGATGCGTCGTGTAAGGAGGAGAAATGAGTACCATGACGTTTCTGACTTTGATAAAGGTCGGAATGTAGACTATCGCGATTGCGGTTTATCGTATCGCGACATTGCTGCTCCCGTTTGTCAAGATCCAATGACTGTTTCCAGAATATGGAATCGGTCCGTTCAGGAGGGTAATACTAAGCGCCGTGCTGGATCCCAACAGCTTCGTATCACAAGTAGTCGAGATGACAGCCATCTTATCCGCATGGCTGTAACGGTTCGTGCAGCCACATCTCGATCCCTGAGTCAACAGATGGGGACGTTTGCAAGACAACAACCATTTGCACGAACAGTTCATCTACATCTACATCTACATGACTACTCTGCAATTCACATTTAAGTGCTTGGCAGAGGGTTCATCGAACCACAATCATACTATCTCTCTACTATTCCACTCCCGAATAGCGAGCGGGAAAAACGAACACCTAAACCTTTCTGTTCGAGCTCTGATTTCTCTTATTTTATTTTGATGATCATTCCTACCTATGTAGGTTGGGCTCAACAAAATATTTTCGCATTCGTAAGAGAAATTTGGTGACTGAAATTTCGTAAAAAGGTCTCGCCGCGACGAAAAACGTCTATGCTGTAATGACTTCCATCCCAACTCGTGTATCATATCTGCCACACTCTCTCCCCTATAACGTGATAATACAAAACGAGCTGCCCTTTTTTGCACCCTTTCGATGTCCTCCGTCAATCCCACCTGGTAAGGATCCAACACCGCGCAGCAATATTCTAACAGAGGACGAACGAGTGTAGTGTAAGCTGTCTCTTTAGTGGACTTGTTGCATCTTCTAAGTGTCCTGCCAATGAAACGCGACCTTTGGCTCGCCTTCCCGACAATATTATCTATGTGGTCCTTCCAATTGAAGTTGTTCGTAATTTTAACACTCAGGTACTTAGTTGAATTGACAGCCTTGAGAATTGTACTATTTATCGAGTAATCGAATTCCAACGGATTTCGTTTGGAACTCATGTGGATCATCTCACACTTTTCGTTATTTAGCGTCAACTACCACCTCACACACCATACAGCAATCTTTTCTAAATCGCTTTGCAACTGATACTGGTCTTCGGATGACCTTACTAGACGGTAAATTACAGCATCATCTGCGAACAGGAGAACTGCTCAGATTGTCACCCAGGTCATTTATATAGATCAGGAACAGTAGAGGTCTCAGGACGCTTCCCTGGGGAACACCTGATATCACTTCAGTTTTACTCGATGATTTGCCGTCTATTACTACGATCTGCGACCTTCCTGACAGGAAATCACGAATCCAGTCGCACAACTGAGACGATACCCCATATCTCCGCAGCTTGATTAGAAGTCGCTTATGAGGAACGGTGTCAAAAGCTTTCCGGAAATCTAGAAATACGGAATCAACTTGAGATCTCCTGTCGATAGCGGCCATTACTTCGTGCGAATAAAGAGCTAGCTGCGTTGCACAAGAGCGATGTTTTCTGAAGCCATGCTGATTACGTGTCAATAGATCGTTCCCTTCGAGGTGATTCATAATGTTTGAATACAGTATATGCTCCAAAACCCTACCGCAAACCCACGTCAATGATATAGGTCTGTAGTTAAATGGATTACTCCTACTACCCTTCTTGAACACTGGTGCGACCTGCGCAATTTTCCAATCTGTAGGTACAGATCTATCGGTGAGCGAGCGGTTGTATATGAGTGCTAAGTAGGGAGCTATAGTATCAGCGTAATCTGAAAGGAACCTAATGGGTATACAATCTGGACGCTCCTATCAAGCGATTTGAGTTGCTTCGCAACCCCTAAGGTATCTACTTCTAAGAAACTCATGCTAGCAGAGTTCGCGTTTCAAATTCTGGAATATTCCATTCGTCTTCCCTTGTGAAGGAATTTCGGAAAACTGCGTTCAATAACTCCGCTTTAGCGGCACAGTCGTCGATAACAGTACCATCGGCACTGCGCAGCGAAGGTATTGACTGCGTCTTGCCGCTTGTGTACTTTACATACGACCAGAATTTCTTCGGATTTTCTACCAAATTTCGAGACAATGTTTCGTTGTGGAACCTATTAAAGGCATCTCGCATCGAAGTACGTGCGAAATTTCGCGCGTCTGTAAATTTCAGCCCATCTTCGGGATTTCGCGTTCTTCTGAACTTCGCATGCTTTTTCCGTTGCCTCTGCAACAGCGTTCGGACCTTTTTTGTGTACCACGGGGGATCCGTTCCATCTCTTACCAATTTATGAGGTATGAATATCTCAATTGCTGTTGCTACTATATCTTTGAATTTGAGCCACATCTCGTCTACATTCGCATAGTCAGTTCGGAAGGAATGGAAATTGTCTTTTAGGAAGGCTTCTAGTGGCACTTTATCCGCTTTTTTAAATAAAATTATTTTGCGTTTGTTTCTGATGGATTTGGAAGAAATGGTATTGAGCCTAGCTACAATGACCTTGTGATCGCTAATCCCTGTATCAGTCATGATGCTCTCTGTCAGCTCTGGATTGTTTGTGGCTAAGAGGTAAAGTGTGTTTTCGCAACCATTTACAATTCGCGTGGGTTCGTGGACTAACTGCTCGAAATAATTTTCGGAGAAAGCATTTAGGACAATCTCGGAAGACGTTTTCTGCCTACCACCGGTTTTGAACAAGTATTTTTGCCAACATACCGAGGGTAGGTTGAAGTCCCCACCAACTATAACCGTATGAGTGGGGTATTTATTTGTTACGAGACTCAAACTTTCTCTGAACTGCTCCGTAACTGTATCATCGGAGTCTGCGGGTCGGTAGAAGGAGCCAATTATTAACTTAATTCGGCTGTTAAGTATAACCTCCACCCGTACCAATTCGCACGGAGTATCTACTTCGACTTCACTACAACATAAACCACTACTGACAGACACAAACACTCCACCACCAATTCTGCCTAATCTATCTTTCCTGAACACCGTCTGAGACTTCGTAAAAATTTCTGAAGAACTTATTTCAGGCTTTAGCCAGCTTTCTGTACCTATAACGATATCAGCTTCTGTGCTTACTATTAGCGCTTGAAGCTCAGGGACTTTTCAAGCACAACTACAACAATTTACAACTATAATTCCGACTGTTCCTTGATCCAAGCACGTCCTGTAATTGCCAAGCACCCTTTGACATTGCAGCCCATCCCGCACTTTCCCGAGGCCTTCTAACCTAAAAAACCGCCCAGTCCACGCCACACAGCCTCCGCTACCCGTGTAGCCGCCAGCTGAGTGTAGTGAACTCCTGACCTATTCAGCGGAACCCGAAACCCCACCACCCTATGGCGCAAGTCAAGGAATCTGCAGCCAATACGGTCGCAAAACCGTCTGAGCCTCTGATTCAGACCCTCCACCCGGCTCTGCACCAAAGGTCCGCAGTCGGTTCTGTCAACGATGCTGCAGATGGTGAGCTCTGCCTTCATCTCGTAAGCAAGACCGGCAGCCTTCACCAAATCAGATAGCCGCTGGAATCCAGAGAGAATTTCCTCAGATCGAAAGCGACACACGTCATTAGTGCCGACATGTGCCACCACCTGCAGCTGGCTGCACCCTGTGCTCTTCATGGCATCCGGAAGGACCCTTTCCACATCAGGAATGACTCCTCCCGGAATGCACACGGAGTGCACACTGGATTTCTTCCCCTCCTTAGCCGCTGTATCCCTAAGGGGCCCCATTACGCGCCTAACATTGGAGCTCCCAACTACGACGACGTTTGCCGCAGCATGGACCATGAGCTCGGAGACCATGGCTGCGGTTACCCATGACTCCGTATCACAGACAGGAGCACCTGCGATAGTGTACTCAACGATGAAACGGGGTGAACGAATAGCAAAACTTAATTTTTTCGGATGAATCCAGGTTGTGTTCACAGCATCGTGATGGTCGCATCCGTGTTTGGCGTCATCGCGGTGAACGCTCATTGGAAGCGTGTATTCGTCATCGCCATACTTGCGTATCACCCAGCGTGATTGTATCGGCTGCCATTGGTTACACGTCTCGGCGACCTCTTGTTCGCAGTGACGGCACTTGGTTCTACCCTTCATTCGATCCCTGCGAAACCCTACATTTCAGCAGGATAATGCACGACCGCATGTTGCAGGTCTTGTACGGGCCTTTCTGGATACAGAAAATGTTCGACTGCTGCCCTGGCCAGCACAGTCCTCAGATCTCTCACCAATTGAAAACGTCTGGTCAATGGTGGCCGAGCAACTGGCTCGTCAAAATACGCCAGTCACTACTCTTGATGAACTGTGATTCGTGTTGAAGCTGCATGGCAGCTGTACCTGTACACGTCATATAAGCTCTGTTTGACTCAATGCCCAGGCGTATCAATGCCGTTATTACGGCCAGAGGTGGTTGTTGTGGGTTTTGAATTCTCAGGGTCTATGCACCCAAACTTTGTGAAAATGTACTCACATGTCAGTTCTAGTATAATACATTTGTCCAATGAATACCCGTTTATCATCTGCATTTCTTCTTGGTGTATCAATTTTAATGGCCAGTAGTGTATATAATAAGGGAATAATATGAGTGGAAGACCAAGCAGAAAGTACTCAGATTAAAACGGGTGTAAGGTAGGGAAATTGTCCTTGTGTAGTCTTTTGTCCCTACTGTTGAGTCTATATGTCCAAGAAGCAATGAGCGAAGCAAAATAAAGGTTTAAGAGTGAGATTAAAATTCAATATCAAGGGATGTAAAAAGATTCGCTGATGGCATTTCTATCCGCAGGGAAAGTGACGAAGAATTACCGCATGTTTGAATCGAGCGAACAGTCTAATTAGTACAGAATACGGACTGAGAGTAAATCGAATAATGACGAAAGTAGTGAGGGGTAGCAGAAATGAGAACAGCAAGAAACTTCAGAATAGGTGGTCAGGAAGTATACTAGTTTAAGAAATTCTGCTGGCTATGCAGCAGAATAAACCATGTTGGATGGAGCAAGGATGATATAAAAAGCACACTAATATAAGCACTGAGGACATTCGTGACCAAGAGAAGTCTATTCGTATAAAAAAATAGGTCTCAATTTGAGGAAGAAATTTCTGAGAATGTGTGTTTGGAAAACAGCCTTGTATGATAATGAGACATTGACTGTGGGAAAACCGAAGCATTTGAGATGCGCTGGTAAAGCAGAATGTTGAAAATTACTTGAACTGATAAGGCAAGGAATGAGGAGGTTTTCCGCTGAATCGGTGAGGAATGTAATGTATGGAAAACACTGACAAGAAGAAGGGACAGGACGTTGGTTAGGACATCAAGGAATAACTTCCATGGTACTAAAGGGGACTGGAGGAAGTTAGGAACCTGTACAGGAAAAAACTGTAGCGGAAGTAGCATATATTGAGGACGCAGGTTACAAGTGCTGATCTAGGAGAAAAAAAAATGTGTACCAGTTCTACTGGACACCCTTCCTTCCTTTGTTTTTTATACACCCTTCAATTAATCAGATTTGTTATTAGGCTCTCTTACACCATTAATGATGATTAAATTGGGTTAAGTGAACCCGGAAAATTCTTCAACTATGTGCGTTTTTGACCAGCATGATGACCGGAGTCAAAGATCGGAGGATTTGTACCGACCCCATAAACCTAGGGAACTTTTTCTTCGTCTTGCGTAGTGCCTGGAACTTTCGCACCCAGCACCTGTTACCCGGTTTGAGGTTATACCTCTGGGCTTGTCTGTCATGATTACGCCTCATGTTAGCTTTCAGCCAGTTCCAATTGTTTCAGATCTGCATTGCATCAGTTTTTTCAAGTAACTGTTTATTGACTAACCACATATCGGACATACTTGGTAGCGAGAAGACAAGGCAAGCAGGAGTGTACTTGTGTGATTCAAGTATCAGCGCAATGAAACAAAAAGCCACTGAACGAAGCGACTGGTCCAACCTGAAAGGACCTCGATGGTGGTACCCTGGAAGACGAAATGAAAATTATTGCGGTTAACACATTCCGTAAAGGGAGAGTTAGGGTAATAAAGCGTTGTATTGGTATGCGCAATCCCCATTTCGAAATAGAAACACATAAACAATTTCGATGTGAACGTCAGATCAAATATTCACGTTACACGAAAGTACCGAAAATGACAGTAATCAGTAGGCCTTGGCGCGGTCGTATCACGGAACGGAAATAACCAAGAAAAGAGTGTGAATGCATCCACACAAACCAAAATGCGCCTAATTCTGACTTGCGATCTCGAAGTGAGGGATTACAAAAGCGATCACGAAGTCAGGGATTACATATATATGTACAACCTGTGCTAAGCAAAGTCTTAGCAATATCCTCTCTGCCAGAAGTGCTAGTTCTGCAAGGTTCGCAGGAGAGCGAATTTGGAAAGTAGGAGACGAGGTAATGGCAGACGTGAAGCTGTGAGGATGGGGCGTGAGTCGTGCTGGGGTGTCTCAGGCAACGATCCAGAGGTCGAGTCTCGGTCCAGCTCACAGTTTTTAGCTGCCAGGAAGTTATGTATAATCTATCAATATGTGATGTTACCGTTTCAGAAGGTAGCAAGCCTCTCGGTGCACTCTTTGGTGGGTAACTCAGCGCACAGACCTTGCATAACCTGCTCCATACGATGCCAGATAAAATTCTCGTGAATCTTGATCCGGATTTTAAATATTCTTAAATGGCCACCGACTGGCGAATCGTGGTAATTTTTACATATTGAGGTTACTAATTCAGGGAGTAAGATCAAACAGCCCCGTTTATTTCCCTGGTTTTCATTGTACTTCTTGTTCTTGTACCGTTCTCTGTTTCTATTTTGTGTTTTTCCCACGGTCCAGTACACCTTCTTCCTCCTTTCATGCTTGATCTGTGTTCAGTTTTTGACGGCCTGTCCAGCCGGGTCGCTTATCACCAAATCTGAGGGGGGTGCGATTGGGAGTTTCTCTTATAAGGAATAAAGAGATACTCTTGAAATTTTCTTAGTCTGTAGGTACTGCGAAAATTAATTGTTCAGTAGGCAGCTCAGTTGAAGAGAAATGGACATCTGTGAAAAGTCCAACCACAAAAGTTGGAATGAAGAATATTGGTACAAGGAGGGTAACTGCAAACAAACCACGACAAAGAGAAAAAAAACAGCTGATCGGCACAAAACGTAAGTACAGAAATGTTCATGGAAGTTTGAAACTGCATGGATATGGATCACTTACGAATGAAACAAATAGTAAGAGCAAAGAAGCTAAGGTGAAATGACTGCAGAAAAATGCGAAGAAACTGAAAAAGAAATGATTGTGGAAAGCACTGACTAAGCACGTAGGAAAGTCAGAACAATCTTCGATGAAATTAAAAACTAAGTAACATTAAGAGTGCAATGATAATTCCACTTTTAAATGCACAGGAAAGAGCATATAGGTGGAAAGAGCACACTCAATGCCTCCGTGAGTAGGAGGATAACGTGATAGAGCAAGAAACAGGAGTCGATAGATAAGAGACAGAATAACTAGTATTAGAGCTTTGGAGGACTTCAGATCAGATAACACAGAAGGGTTAGACAACTTTCCATCAGAATTTCTAAAACCACTGGGAGAAGTGGAAACAAAATGACTGTTTACTTTGGTGAGTAGAGCGCCCGAAGACAGCAATAGCCGACATGTCCGACAACTATCGCACAGGAGGCGTAACAGGTCATGCATCCAAGTTGCTGACAACAATAATATCTAGCAGACTGGAGAAGAATATTGACAATCTATTAGATGACGTTCATCCTGGCTTTAGGAAAGATAACGGCACCACACATGCAGTTCTGACGTTGCGGTTCATAGTGGAAGCAAGACAGAAGAAAAATCAAGACACTTTCGTAAGATTTGTGGACTTGGAAAAAGCGTTCGACAATTCAAAATAGTACAAACACTGAGAAAAGTATGGGCAAGCTATAGGGAAATACGGGTAAAATACCATAAGTACAAGATCCAAGATCAACAAGGAAGTGCTCGGGTTAAAAAGACTGTAAGACAGGATGTAGTCTTTCGCCCCAACTGTTCAGTCTATACATCGAAGAAACAATAACGGAAACAACAGGAAGATTCTCGTGGAGGATTAAAACTCAGAGTGAAAGGATAGCAGCGATAAGATTCTCTGATGATATTGCTATCCTGAGTGAAAGTGAAGAAGAATTACGGGCCACGCTGAGTGACCGTGCGGTTTCAGGCACCATGTCACGAACTGCGCGGCCCCTCTCGCAGGAGGTTAGACTCCTCCTTCGGGCATGTGTGTGTGTGTGTGTGTGTGTGTGTGTGTGTGTGTGTGTGTTGTTCTTATCATAAATTAGTTTAAGTAGTGTGGGAATTCTGATATCAAAACATCTCATGACAGACGGAGCAAGGAGGAGACTGGCATTGGCAGAAGAGCATTCCCGACCAAAAGACGTTTATTAGCATCAGTTATAGGCCTTAATTTGAGGAAAAAGTTTCTGAGAATGTACGCTTGGAGAGCAGTATTGTATGGTAGTGAAACAAGGACTGTGGGAAAGTCAGAACAGAAGAAACTCGAAGCATTTGAGATGTGGTGGGACAGAAGGATGTTGAAATTTATATGGAATGATAAAGTAAGGGAAGAGGAGATCCTCAGCATAAGCAGCGAGAAACGGAATATATGGAAAACACTGACAAGAAGAAGGCACAGGATGATAGGACATCTCCTAAGACATCAGCCAATAACTTCCAGGGTACTAAAGGGGGCTGTAGAGGGTAAAAACTGGAATACATCCAACAACTAATTGAGGAAGTATGTTGAGTAGGTAGCAACTGCTAGTCCGAGATGAAAATGTTTAAGCAGCAGGGGAATTTGTGGCTGGCCGATTCAAATCGAAAAACAAAGAAAGATCTACATCTCACATCAGAACATCCGACTGAACAGCAAATGCCTCGGAAAAGTGTAGCCAACTTTGGTGTTGTTACCAGGGCCGTCTTAAAATCCCCGGAGGTTGCTTGTCGGGAACGATCCCATTGAAATTTATTCCTTTCTTTTTTAATTCATTCAAAGGACATCACATTTAGTCGAAACTGTGATGGACAATGGAGTAAAATTAGTGAAGAAACCTCACCATAGCCTTGGGTCTCTTTGGTGGCGAACAGGTCTGAATTGCTGCCTCAATCTGACTGTGACCAACAGTAATAAATGAGGAGAAACTATGAGGAGAAACTACGTGTCCCAAAATCTACATCTGTGATTGAGCAAATTTTCCCTTAGAAGGCGTAACTGTGAATCCCGTCCTCAAACGACACAAGACTTCTTCAACGCGACGAACCTACATGGGAAAATTCTCTCTAAACCACTACATCCAGGTAGTGACAGTCGAATTCAAATTTTATGTCTGAAAATATACTATACAGCCGAGAATAACGCGGCTCCAGTCGAGAGCCTAACTGGACCACGACTAAAATCAGATTCCAATTAGTTACAATAGCTATGATCGCCTTGGAGTCTTCAGACAATGAAATCTCATAACAGGCCTGGTTAAGGTCCAGAGTAATGAAACCAGGAAAAACAGAAATGCAGATCGGGCAATGGAATGCCTACCGCCTTGACAGCCTTATCGGCACTCGACTACCTCGTATTGCTATTACGTAATCCGCTTCCCGCGGCTACGTGTTCTCGATGTAGCCAACAGTGGAACTGATTATTCCGCCTCTGTGAAGATCACGTTGATACGTTATTCTTCGTCCGGCACGATTGCTTTGGCTGCGGAATAATATTTCTGTGTTTTCAAATCAATGTTGTGAGAAAGTACAGATAATAAACACATGTGTGAAAGATTTCAGTTTTCTTACCCAGCTGTAGTTACTGAAAAGAACAACATTTATTCTTATTAAAACATAAAACTGAGATGTTAGTCTTGTAATTAAACAGAAAATTTCGCCAAATACATTACTTTACGTTATAGTTTCACCGTTCTTATTTTCCACATCCTGCTCTTAAGTTTTGCCTTCAGAAACATTTTCTCGTTAGCTATAAAAGTATATTTTCATCGGATTTAAACATATAGCCTGTTACTTATAGATGTTCATAGAAAATCCGTCTGCTCTGTGTTATTTCTAAGAGTTCGCTCTTGATTACTACACGGAATCCTGTTGAAGTAGTTCGCATGTATTGCCTTTGGCTACTGTGTTTCTCTCTGTTGATTAGTCTAATAACTGTTTGATATATTCTGCGCTTCTGTGACACTCACAGATTGTGCCTACTTTGCCTGGCAGCAGTATTTTACTCTGCAGACGCCGTGACATAAAGCGGAACAGAGAAATAAAGTACCTTTAGAACCTTAATTGCCATGGCAGCATTCGCTAGTCACTTCCCCAGTAGCGCAAGATTTAAAAGAGACCATAATTTTTGTGCAATATTCGCTGTCAGGACCAACTATGGCTTGAGATTGCCTCCCTCCTGGAACGGGTTACAGAATGTATGCATTTTCATTGCTCTATAAAAGTGTAAGACATTTATAAACGTCCATATTTACCATATATTACATTTACTTTCAGGCTGTGTCTTTGTTGTTAATGCTATGTACGTTTTTTATGTTACGTTGCTTGATACTAAGTACTCTCAGATGAACAAATTGAAATTGTCTGCTAAACATTACACTGGAATATATTTCTCTTCATTCTTTCACATTGAACATATAATTTTGTCCACGGAAAATGTGGCGTCACTGTATCAAAGGTAAGAAAAATTGTAGGGCACAGTTATGAACAAAATACCTAACATTTCAATAAAAAAAGCCTGTTAAATTTTCACAACTTCTTGCAGATCCACACTCACACTCTGCCTGATGTAGCCAAAACACGATACCCTTCCACTCCTGATAAAGTCAAAGTTACACCTACTTCGTGTAGTTTCTTCTTCTCCGTGGACAAAGTATACAGGACGTTTGGGGAGGAAAGGTCGATATTTTACACAGTGATAGTGTAAGTAATTCTGAGCAAAAAATGTTATGAAAACATAGGTCCGCAAATGCTTCGTTAGGGAGGGGAGGGAAAGGAACTTTAATTCTGCAAAATTGAGGTGCAGAACGTGAAAGTATACGCAAAACAACTGGACCGTAACGTGATTCTCTTGAGAACAATGTTACAGAGAAATACAGTTATATTACACATTTTCACATAATGTTTACTTACTTTTAATTTAGTACATAATGCATTACAACAAACATGTTACATGATTCAGTTGAAAAAGACGTACCACGTCTTTTACAAACGGCTCTAACACATATCGTACAGATGCTGTACAGTTCATAGAACTGGTTTGAATATCCCACCATGAACTTCAATGCACTTCTGTGCTCTAGCGATAACATATTGCTTGTTCAATTGCCTGAGGTTGGTTCCTAATCAATTCAGCAGCGTCCATGATGCGACGAAGCAGTTCATCTCGTGTATTTAGCTTCACTTTGTGCACCTATAATTTCATCCAAATTGGATAAACAAAAATCGAAAGGTGTAAGGTCAAGTGAGGCCAATCAATAGCACCGTCACGGCTAATCCAGCGATTAGGGTAGGTGCAGTTGAGGTGGTCCCTTACATGTAACGTAACATGTGGAGTCGAACCGTTATGTTGAAAGTACATCCCAGTTCGCTTGGTTAAAGGAACGGCTTCCAATCGTTCCACAAATGAATTTTCCAAAAAATGCCCGTACCTCTCTCCCGTCAATCGCTAATTGATAAGAAATGGACCCATCAAAAGGTTACCGATCATGCCGCACCATACATTTATGACAAAGCGAACTTGGAATTTGCTATCCACTGAAGCGTGTGTATTTTCCCGTCACGATCGATGATTATTGCGTGTGTTGTTCATTCCATGTCGTGAAAACTGGGCTTCGTCGACGAAAAGTAGGTATGAAAGCAAATGACTATTCTCAATTACCCAGTGACAGAATTGAAGTCGTTGGGCATTGTCGCCAAAGTGGTGATTTAGGACACGCTGTATGTGAAATGGATACAGGTTTTTCGCATGTAATATTCCCCATACACGTGTCTGTGGGACATTCATACGCAGGGACATTCTTCGTATGCTCGTACTTGGACTTTGCTCAACACCGCCGATAATTTCTTCCTGTTCTGGCAAAGTCTGTTGACGTGCACGTGTCTACTTTGGAGAGAGTCTGTTGCACGCAAAGTGATAAACACTTTGAAAAACACCCTGCGATCAGGTAATCGTCGAGTGGGAAAGCGCATGTGGTATTCTTATCTCGCAGCGGTAGCACTACCGTCGCAGAAGCCATAAATATACACCATGAGCATTGCACGGCTCGCGTTTATCCCGTTTATTGTCTGTCATCTTCTATTACGGTGCTGCCGCCATGTTTTCTTATTCCATTCATTGGCGTCACTAACTTCCTGCCTTACTCGCCCGTGAGCGGCAGCAGCAGCGCGTGTCGATATGTGCACTGTCGTACCACCTCTGGAGCGACCGATAGTATTTTCGCGTCGTCGTGTGTCTGGCAGTCAGTTGGAGACGGACCAGCAGTGGAGTCGGGGCGCAGCACCAGTGACGTCGCGAAAGGAGCGCCGGAGAGGTGACGTCACCCAGTGCTCGCCGGCCGCTGGCGACACGCATGAACTGTCTGACGCAGGGAGATTAGAGCAGGACGACCGTTGATTGGTCGTTCCGTTGGTCGTCTCATCGGTCGACGTATATTTGGTCCTTTCACCTTTTCCGGGCCTGGGCAGTTGGTCGGTTGGCGTGGAGCAGCGAGGAAATCTCCGCTGGCGGCCTCTATGCAGTGTCGGAGTGTGTGGTGCTGTTCCCATTACTACGAGGTTCGTGGCTCACTGATCCTGGACATGAAAGTTGAGTTCTGACTTAATTTATCAGCAAGTCACGACTTTTCACATTGTGTCGTTTGGAGTGGTTAGCTTGTCGGTGGGTCCGTTGACTGTCTGTCGGTTGGGTTGTCGTCGGATCGTCAATGGTTGGGCCGACTGCCTGTCTCACCTAAGCGAGCTTTAGTGTTTGAATTCCAGGCCGACCCTCAGAACTTCTGAGTGCCCTTGGATGTACTGCCTTTTCTTGTTTCTTCTTGTTGTTTGTACTTGTATGGCTTCTAGGTGATTTTTAGATTGAGGTTGTTTTGCCTTTAAGGAGTCAGATGGTTTTGGCCTTCGCCCTAATTTTAGAACTGTTTTACGTTAAGCCTTTAGCATTTTTAAAATTAATGTTATTGAGTCTTCAGTTTGGGCCTTCAGCTGCTTTTGATTCTAAGTTGTATGCTCTTAAAGTGTCATATTCTTTGGGCCTTCAGCCTAATTAAGGAACTGTCTTAAGATAAGGCTTTTGCCTTTTAAATTTCTGACTTTAGTTGAGCTTTAAGTTATTGGCTTTCAGCCATTTTTAAATTAAAGTGGTCTTGCCCTTAATGCTTGAGATCGTACGGCGCATTCAGCCGCTAATTAAGTTTTGTTTTCTTGTCTCTTGTGATATTTGATCAAATAAAAGGTTGTATGTTCGAGTGTCGCTGACAGCCGTTTGTTTTGGCCTCTTTCCACAACTTAAACTACCTGTCCTGTCCTGCGGGTCCGGCAGGGCATCTCACACCGTATCTGCGTATTCCTCATGGTATTGTTAGCAGCGCTCGTACGAACACCGTTAACACCATCAAGGACACAGCTAACCGATCCGTCGTCGCTACGCTACACATTGAGGCTTACACGGCGCAACTGCGCAAACAACGGATGGTTGTACCACGTACTAAGTACGTCACATAATACGTGGTAGGTTGCGTAAACCCGACCATTGTTTACAAGAAAATCACGCCACGCTGCGCTGGCCAGATCTCCTTCGCATGCAACAATAGTGCCGCGAAGTGAAGACTTTCCTCATGAGATGTTCCCGTGAAGAACAAGACTAAGCCACACAAAGACTTACCACTAACATGGTACACCCTATTTCTGGAAGAAAGAGCGTCAGGTAGTCTGTAAACTTCCACACGAGTGTTGACGCAGAAACTGCGTCACACACACACTTGTGCACGACACGCAAGAAAATCACCTTACCGTTCAGTTGTATTGCGTATACGTTCACGTGGTGCACATCAGTTTTACAGAACTAATGCTCCTTTCAAACCATACCTCCCTAAGGAAGCATTTGCTGACCTATGTTCACATAACATTTCTTGTTCAGAGTTACTTATACTATCAATGTATAAAATGTTGACCTTTCCTCCCCAAACAACCTGTACGAGTATATACTTATGATTAATTCTTTAAACGTCTCTTCTCCTTCATAGCTTTCTTAAATATAAGACTTATCCCAGTTCTGCCACAGATCCTCCATTAATCTTCATTTTTCGCTGAAATAATTTTAATTTCAGGTTATCTCTTACCTTACTTGTCTTCCTGGACTCTTCTGTCCTTACAGTAAGCAATGTTATATATATGTTAAATTACTACCCCTTCCTTTTTTGGATTAATCTCATATTCTTTTTCTCTTATAAAGATTGAATTTCATCGCTACCCAGTTTTATCGATGGTACTTCATTGTGTCACAGGACACACGCAATCACACACACACACACACACACACACACACACACACACAAATGGGTTCAAATGGCTCTGAGCACTATGGGACTTAACTTCTGAGATCATCAGTCCCCTAGAACTTAGAACTACTTAAACCTAAGGACATCACACATATCCATACACATATCCATGCCCGAGGCAGGATTCGAAACTGCGACCGTAGCGGTCGCGCGGTTCCGGACTGTAGCGCTAGAACCGCTCGGCCACTCTGGCCGGCACACACACATGTCGGAAAGAAAAGACGTCGGAAACAACGGACGCCACGTATATACATGATTCAGGCGTTGACAACCGATGATGCTTTCAGTATACATGCACACCAATCTCGACCTATTACGGGAATCAGCGAGATGCCGTGAATAATGAGGCCAATGAATAGGGACACCGGGCTGCTGTGGCCGAGCGGTTCTAGGTGCTTCAGGCCGGAACCACGCTGCTTCTACGGTCGCAGGTTCGAATCCTGCCTCAGGCATGGATGTGTGTGATGTCCTTAGATTATTTAGCTTTAAGTAGTTCTAAGTCTAGGGGACTGACGATCTCAGATGTGAAGTCCTCTAGTGCTTAGAGCCATTCGAACCATTTGAAGAGCGACACAACATCACTAGTGTGTTGTATAAGGTGAGAATTTGGGGCTGGACAGTCACTGCAGTTGTGCTGACCACTGTGTCTGGATAGCGTTGTAGTCAGCGCTTCTGCCTAGTAAGCAGATGACTGGGGTTCGAATTCTGGTCCAGCAAAAATGTGCAACTTGCCCCATTGATATAAACCCCTGCCCACTGGAAACGAATGTCTTTAATTCCTTAGTGTCTTGAGAGAAACATAATTTATTTTTCTGTTTAAAATTTCCATATGACTACATCTTACCAATAGTCCACGAGCAAGAATTACATCTTTTTATTTTTCCTCCTCTGAACAGTAATTCGGTCCAAAAATTCTATCGCAGCTATCTCCTCTATTTTCATTCCTTGGATGTTTCTGATCTGATTGACATTTGGAGCACAGAGAAACACCTCCTACTCGTCCAAACTTCCATCACTTCCATGTTTAAGCCTTTTATTTACCAATTTTGTTTCAACTAATTCTAACCTTCCTTTGTATCTCCGTTTCATCATTATTAAATTAATTAATCTGCCGTACCTCGTCTTGCACATCTATTCTTGTAACTTATTGTGTCATTCTGCATACTTTCTCAAATCATGTATACACTGTAAGCCCATGTGTTCGTATACAAGAGTGAGGCAACGTCTTTGGTAGTTAAGAGAAGACGTTTACAAGGAATATTGAGATGTCTGATCAAAAAACTAGAGAAAGTGTCTCTGGTGAATATACTCATGACACTTTTGTTGCCTACGCCTGTAATCACTTGCAGGACTCAGGTTAATAATCTTATTAATTAATTTAAAAAGACTGAAATTTAAATTGCTGGTGTACCCTTGAACCTACACAGTAAAATAAAAACAGTGAATATAGAGGGAGTATGAATGAGAGCAGCGGCACATTTAAGTTTACAAAGTTATGGCAAGTTTTATTAAACCTTTAGCAACTACAATTTTCTGGAGAACCAGTTGATAAGTTTTACACAGAAGTGATAAACACAAATCAGTTACGGAATGATCCATTATGGTATAAGCTCTACTAATTCTGCACTGAATTAACCCCTTTTAAAAGGCAATCTGAATCCAATGTGAGGCCCGATTATATTCAAATGGAATTAACTACGATTAACGATACCACATACTATGGTTCACGTGAGAAAAGGGAGCTGTGAATATCATTTAACAACATTACGCTGGTTTAGCAATACTTTACCCTTTCACGTTGATTCAGGCGATAGCAGAAAACGGTGCGCTGTGGACGAGGAGCATTGCACTGCAACCACTGTATGTTGTGAAGCGTCCACGAAAATACGTGAACTATGCGGTCTGACGTTCTCGGGAAACTTCCCTATCAAAACCCGGAAATCCTGGCAGATTTCAGTGTGGGGTGCACCTGTTCAATGGTCTGGCCAAACCAATTTGACTCACAGACACGATGGTGTGTGCTGGAATTGTCAAACGGCTGCCAGCCGATTCAGAACGACTGTGTTCACACTTGTGACTCACAAAATGCCTGACATGAGACTTAGTACCCATAGTCAGTAGAGTTAGAAACTGCCACTGGTTGTTAGACCACCACAAACTATGTAAGTAGGCTGTTTAGGTTTTCTTATTGGTAACGCCGCTTAGCGCTCGGTATGAAAAATCACTGGCTGTGCTGTGCGCAGTGTGGGTTTAGTTTGCATTGTTGTCTGCCATTGTAGTGTTGAGCAGAGGCAGCTGGATGCTTACAGCGCGTAGCGTTGCGCTGTTGGAGGTGAGCCGCCAGCAGTGGTGGACGTGGGTAGAGAGATGGCGGAGTTTTGAAATTTGTAAGAATTGGTGTCATGAAGTGATATATATATATTATGACTACTAAGGTAAATACATTGTTTGTTCTCTATTAAAATCTTTCATTTGCTAACATACCTATCAGTAGTTAGTGCCTTCCGTAGTTTGAATCTTTTATTTAGCTGTTAGTAGTGGCGCTGGCTATATTGCAGTAGCTTGAGTAACGAAGATTTTTGTGAGGTAAGTGATTTGTGAAACGTATAGGTTAATGTTAGTCAGGGCCATTCTCTTGTAGGGAATTTTGAAAGTCAGATTCCGTTGCGCTAAAAATATTGTGAGTCAGTTTAAGCACAGTCTTGTATAAATTTTTCCAAGGGGATGTTTCATATGTCGACCCTTAGCCAAGGATACCTCACTGGAATCTTCTGATTTTTTCTTGTAGTTTGTGTAATTAATAGAGATTTTGTTTATTGCTAGCGCGTAATTGTAGAGAGAATCTCCTTTGTAGTTGTAGTCTTTCATTGTTGTACAGTACAACAGTTGTAGCATGCATGTAGAGTTGCACCAAGTATTTCGCAGCTGCGCTTGCAATTAACTAGATATTATTTTCTATGTTAATGTATTCTCTTATTTTTGCTCTTCAAATTGTTTTTTCTGTGTTGTCGTGTGAAATATTGTGACAATAATGGCGTGTGAAAAACGTAATACTAGGCTCCAAAGTAAACTGAGAAATGACAGTGAAGTCGAAAGCAGTGTGTTAGCGCCACCGAGTAATGAATTAACTAATGTTCAAAGTAGTAATTTGGTAATTGTACATATGGAAATGGAGCGGGCTGCAAACAATGGTGTAGACAGTGAAATAAGTAGTGAACAGGGAGCAATTATCGATCGATCAGTCGGCAACAGCTCGCCTCAGGATTCCGAAATGACAGGACACATTCTTGCAAATACTGTAGATTCAGGTTTTGCGTCCTCACCGCTTTCTCAAATAAGTCAAGACACATTTTCTGTTTTTCAAACTGCGAATATTGCCGGTTCAAATGCATTGCCGAATAGCACTAAGGAACATGTTTCAGACACCAGTGCATTGTTATTACAATTAATGCAACAAATGGGACAAAAGCTTCAAAAGTTAGACACAGTGGAACAAAATCAGAGACAAACACAGCAAAAGCTTCAAAAGTTAGACACAATGGAACAAAATCAGAGACAAACACAGCAAAAGTTAGACGCTATGGAGCAAAAGCTTCAAAAGTTAGACTCAGTGGAACATACGCTTGAACAAACACGTGAAGATTTAACTACTGAATTACATAAAATCGAATCGAAATGTCAAAAAGTCTGTAATGACGTAAAAACACAAATATGTGAGCATTTCCAACCTATTTTTTCGCAGCATGAAAATGCATTACAGAATCACGAAGCAGCCATAAAAGAACTGCAAACAATTGTTCATGAAAATCATGAGACCTTGCAAGCTAAAATTGACTCAGTTGTATCTACCGATTCGCTTACGCAACTTGCAAAAACTCAAGAAAACTTAAAGGACACAGTAGATACTCTGAAAATTGGTTCAGAAAGACACATGGAGGACATTAGTTCATTATCAGAGAAAGTAGTTGAACTTTCGGATCAGCTAAATAATTTATCTACGAAGGTAGATGATAATCTGAATGACACAAAACCGGTAGTCTTTAATGACACAGAAGAGTTCGAACAAATTAGGAAATTCAAACAAAATCAGAATCAAATTAATACGCAACACCAAAGAGAAATCCGGGAAGTACAGCTGACACAGGTAATACAAGAATTACGTATTTCAGAGGACACTCGCACTCCAATACGGGAAGAGGGACATAAAAATACGGAACTGCCACAAAATAATAACACAGGGCACTTTGGAGATTATGAAAGAAATTGGCAAAGTACTCCGAATTTTGAGATGGAACCGCCGAAACGACGTAACAATGACCGACATGCGACCCGCCGTCACAATGATTTTGACTATAAGCTGTTCATTACTACATGTAAATTCAAAACATTTAAGAATTCTGGCAACGACATTCATCCACAAGCGTGGCTTCATCAATTCTCTCATTGTTTCCCCCCCAACTGGCCATTAGAACACAGATTAGAATTTATGTGTGGCTACTTAGAGAATGAACCAGCTGTAAGAATGCGATCTGTCATTCATGATTGTCACAGTGAAGGAGAATTTGTCATGCCTTTCTCTCAGCATATTGGTCTCAAACTACACAAGACCGAGTAAAACATAGCATCATTATGATGAAACATTTCGAAGAATCTGAATTTTCCAGTCCTATGAAATATTTTGAAGATATGTTGCATAAGAATCAGTATCTTTCAAACCCATACAGCCCCTCAGAACTCATCCGCATGTGCTTAATCAAATTGCCTGAACATTTACGACACACTATTTTGGTAGGACGTTGCAAAGACGACGTTGAAGCTTTTCAGCGACTCTTACAAGACCTAGAAATTGACACAGCCAGTCGCGAGATGCGAAAACAGGAAAACAATCACTACAGGTCACATCCGTCGCATTTCCGCGATGAAAGAAACAATAACTCGACACGACAAGGCCATTCTCACATCACAAATCGTGACCAAAACAGACACCACCCATATGACAACCACTGGCAGAGTAATAGTTACAGAGAAAGATCGCATTTCCGTAGTAATGAATATCACAGACACAATCAGAGAAACAGACAATATGGGAACCAAAATAATTACTCTCAAGGGAGACAGAATAACTACAGACGCAACGGTCCAGCGCGCGGTTACGATTCAGAGAGAAATTCTCCACCACGTGACCGACAAGAAAGAAACTACAGGAACTACCGACATGACGACAGACGATATAATCATAACGACAGACCGGAATTTCATCAGAACTGTCGGGATTCAAATAGAGCTGGGCCCTCTCGGCAAGGTAAATTTGTAGAAGTTAGGTCTCCTAATCCGAGTAACGACGCGCGCCAACATAGAGGTAACAGACAATGACTCGCACCGCAGGCAGCCGCGTGCGCCGGCTGGCTCAGAGAAAAGTAACATAAGCTAACCTTGAGCAAAATTCCAGTGTTCTTTACTGCCGTATACCACATGATGATTGACTTCAAGTTGATTTGCTGCGCCCTAGAAAGGGTAAAGGATTGCACCACATTTCACATGTACAACCGTTTATTTAGAGATAATCTGTTTTTTTTTTTTTTAACTTAGTCCTTGCCATAAAACATTTCACTTCACATTTCTAGTATGCTTTGTCACACTGAGAAACTGTTAACATGCAACAATGTTTTGAAGTTAACTATCCAGTCTAGAACCTAGAGAACATTTTTAAACAGAAATTACGAATGCATTGTTATAGTGAACAGACGACACAGTGTTGTTATTTGTACATTCTTGCTTGATAGTTGCACGATTACGTAACGACTATAAGGCTTACATACTTAGAACATTTACCAGTACTGCTAATGAGATTTTAATGCCACATTTTGGTTTACTTGAAAATACATTTTGGATTTAAAGTATTTTCTGTGAGATACCAGATGGCACAGTGGTTAGTTTATGTGACAGCTTCACGATTTTATCACGACGCTACTAATGAGTGACAAATTACAATGTTGCTTTTGCAGTTTATCTGTTTTATATCTGCAGAGCTTTTCTGAATTTTTCTGGAAAGTAAAACATGTTTTAGTAGTAACGTTTGTGGTATAGCTACAATGAGACAGGCTTTTCTGTAGCACAACAATACGTACAGTACAGTACTTACTTCATCACGGCAATAAGCGTAATAACTAAGATATCTATACGCAAAGCATTTTAATTTCGTTTATCATGAGGTAAGTACATTGACTTCTGCAGAACTTAGCTTTCGGAGGACAATAACTACGACACTTCCACAGAGATTGTCTTACAGCAAGACTCACATTTAGCGCTACAGGACCCGCATTAAACTATTTATTTTTCAACATATTTGAATTACAAAGAAAGTTTTCCGTGATAAATTTCATTCCATTGCTGTAATCTGTAACAAATGAGGATATAATTACATTATTCCTCAGGGGGGTACACGCATACTTTGTGTACCATGTGTATGGCAAGCACAAGAAGCCCCTAGCTAATATGGTATTTGCTTATACAACTTTACACATCGGTACCATATTTCTCTTGCACAGAATTACACAGCTATCTGATCATTTAACTGAGAGAGACAAACATTTATTTTACTACATCAGTGACAGATGTTTACGTAATTACACCGTTGGATAACTTCAAACTTATGAAATTGTATTTTGGCTGTACTTTGTGAAATGTTCAAATTTTTTCGGAACTATTGTGATACTATGAGAGCTTTGAATGATGTGTTTGGTATGGCATCATGACTGTTAAAGTACGTTTGAGGCAGATGACACTTTTGACATGAGCAGAGAATTTTTTTACGTTTTGAAATTATTGGAGGAAGCTACGTTTATATGAGACTGCCACTGTAGCGGAAACTGGTGTTGTAAATATTTCGGTAAGACAGTTAAGAGACCACCTGCACGTAATGCGTCGTGGGAACCCAGCTGGGCGACAGCCACCGGGAAACAAGCCATTAGTGTGTGCCTTTCAGAGGCACAGGTGCAGAAAAAACTAAAGAGGCCATTACCCTCGCTATTGAAATTCCTTCATAGAAAGCATCGCAAAAACGACACGCTCATTACTTGGAAAGATATTTTCTTACATACGCATACCTGACAATGACAAGCGTCTTTCTACGAGAGTTGAGAGAATTTGTACTAACTTATGAAATGTCACATGACTATTGAATGATATTTTTATGCTTTGCCTTTCATAGTTGCTTGTTGCATTTGATATCTGTTTTCCAGCTGTGTTACAGCATTGGTTTTATAAAATAAAAGTAAATGCATTTGCTAATGTGAAAACTTTCTGTCAACAGATCTGTTAAATAATAATTTTATGATCCACATTCTTAAAAAAAAGGAGCACTTGGAAAAGAAAGAACAATAAGAAGGGACTAGTAACAGGAACTGCATACATAATTTTCTTTTCAAGTACTTGGTAATTTATTTAATAGAATAAGTTGTGGTGCACCACTTTAATTACATAGTCATTAAGATGTGATTATAACTTTCCCTTATCTGCATTGTTGTCTTTAGTGTACTATTTTTTCTGCTTGTGGGTTTGTCATGTTTAGGTATAAGTTATTACATTTATTGCTGCTTGCTATGCTTACTTGCATTTTTTATTGATTGCTGTTTGTGTTAATCGTTTTGTGCTGCTGCATTGCGTCGTCCCTTAGTTTAGCATCTGAGCTCAGTAGATTTTAAGTTAGCTTAAGAGGGGGTAGACTATATAAGAAACTAACTATGATGAATTGGAAGAGAAGCATTGAGAAGCTATATGAAAATGATTTGGCCAAAAAAAGTAGTGTATAGTGGAAAAAAACTATTTTTGAAAGAGGATGAGAAAAGTACAGAAAGCAGGTATATATAGGACTTTTTGGAAATAATGAAGAACGAAGGGAGATCTCCGAGAAGTAAAGAAAGTTTTGTTTGCAAAATACTGCAGTAAAACAAACCCTGCCCTTTCCTTGTGTTATCCCACTATGTGTTTGTGTACCCTTGTGTATTTATGTTCTTCCTGTCTTTAAATGTTTATCTGATAAGACTTATGTTGCAGAATTTTTCTAATACTAAGCTACATTCACTATGATGAGGAATACTGTTATCCTCAAATATAATCTGCATTAATAACATGCTATTTACTTTGTAAAGATGTTTACACATTATTTATTCTGTTTTGTTCTAATGCTCATGTGTGAAGTTGATGTTTCAAAAGTTATTCTGATCTTTTATGTATGTACTTATGTCATAATTTTTGTAACACTGATGTGTTTGCTATTTCGATTCTATTGTAAAGCCTGTAGTACTGCAAATGTTATCTGTAGTCTTATGTTCTTTAAAGATGTATTTTGTACCTTTGCTATTGTATTCTTATGTTATAAAATTGTAATTGACACCAGTTCATCAAATTAAGTAACTTGTAAATTACATTTCACTGCACACGTTTCTGTTGGTCATAGTATATGGACAATATGTGAGAAGTAGGGAGTGATAGTGTTTCCACATGTTTAATAACTCAGTAAGGGACTGGATAACAGCATTGCTGGTTCTAAGGACATTTCAAAAACAATTTTTGTGAGTGCACAAGTGGTGGTTATGGACTTGTTATATTATCCGCAAGACTCTTCAATGGTGATTGTGTGCCTGCACAGTCAAACAGATGGCTGCTGGCCATCTCTACAAGGACTACAGTGGGTCTACACCTTTGATGACCCACCAATACCATTATTTCAACATGGACTGCAATTGGTCTGCACCTCTGGTGGCCCACCTATACTGTAATGTCTACCAGGACTACAGTGGGTCTGCTCTGTGATGACCTACCTACCTATAGTCTTCAACGTCGACTGACTGTGTTGTGGCCCATTACCTGTCTGCATGTCAAGAGTCAGCACTGTCTTTCTGTTGGAAGGACAACACTACTTCTTCAAGACTGCATGGAAATCCACTACTTCTGCGTGCATTTTCTTTTATTGCTCAGTCTTTCAGAAAAACACTACTATTTTACTGTGATGAATGATCAGGACTGTCTATGTGGACTGTGAGAAAATTTTAGCTTTTGACCGACATTGTGTCAATAAGTGTGTGCATTTGATGTCTTTGTTATAGTAATTATGAAAAATTTCATCAAATCATTATTGGCCACTGCCCAAAACAATTTGTAAAAATTTTTTGTGGGGAGCATGGGGCTATGTAAGTAGGCTGTTTAGGTTTTCTTATTGGTAACGCCGCTTAGCGCTCGGTATGAAAAATCACTGGCTGTGCTGTGCGCAGTGTGGGTTTAGTTTGCATTGTTGTCTGCCATTGTAGTGTTGAGCAGAGGGAGCTGGATGCTTACAGCGCGTAGCGTTGCGCTGTTGGAGGTGAGCCGCCAGCAGTGGTGGACGTGGGTAGAGAGATGGCGGAGTTTTGAAATTTGTAATAATTGGTGTCATGAAGTGATATATATATTATGACTACTAAGGTAAATACATTGTTTGTTCTCTATTAAAATCTTTCATTTGCTAACTATACCTATCAGTAGTTAGTGCCTTCCGTAGTTTGAATCTTTTATTTAGCTGGCAGTAGTGGCGCTGGCTGTATTGCAGTAGCTTCAGTAACGAAGATTTTTGTGAGGTAAGTGATTTGTGAAACGTATAGGTTATTGTTAGTCAGGGCCATTCTTTCGTAGGGATTTTTGAAAGTCAGATTCCGTTGCGCTAAAAATATTGTGAGTCAGCTTAAGCATAGTCGTGTACAATTGTTCTAAGGGGACGTTGCAGGGGACGTTGCAACTACATACCACAAGTCTGACCCACTAAGGGCGTGGTAGCCAATCCAGACACAGCACTGAGGTTCCCACGCTGGGGGAGGAAGCCGTTACTTCGCATATTCTCAGAGGAGCCAATCAGCGACTCCAGATCTCTCTTGTCTGAAAAAAGAAGATTTTAGACTAAGGAGGCGTCGTTCCCATTGTGAACGCAGCCATGTTTTGGCAAAAAAAGTCTACCAAGATGGGGCCACCATCCCTCATTTACGGAGTGATCTACTATTTACGGGCTGACCATTTTCTATTTCTGAAAGAATATATGTTTTGCCGCTCGCTAAAAGGACCTGACGAGTTCCTGGCATCAGAGGGGCGGGGTTTACACGCTTGCCTCCACGCAGTACATACATGAGCCACTCTCTCCGCATCGTCCCAGCTTTTAAAAAGAGAACACACAGAATTTTATGAGCTTCGCACCGTTTGCATAAAGCCTCAGTTTACAGCAGTCTCTCTGCAATGGCTTCCTCCACCAATTTTAGACTTTCCGGCTGCCTTGACGATGGACTGCCCGCTGACCCAGGTAAAACTAACGCCCTTCTGTCCGATCCGAAGCGGAAGATGGAGAGAGCTTCGGCCAAAGTCCCTCTGCAGGTAAGATCAATTGAGAGCTGGTTCCCAGAAACACTCACAGAGCCAGATCCCTGCACTCAGCGTTTATGGCCCCCAAGTTCATCTCTTCCTATTCTCCGTCGCCTCCACTATGGCAGCTCTGTTAAGAGTTCTCTACACGTTACATATGCAGTTACAAGAATATTCTGCCTGCTATTTCTCCATGTAAAAAAGTCGTAAAACACACATATAAAATTAATGCTGAAGAATACTGTGACCAAGACCTAAATATGAATATTAATCTGATTGAAAATGATGTTAAAATGAGACAGTTGGGTGCTATCTCTCAACATTAAACTGCACAATCCTGAAGTAACGTACTAGTCTACAAAAGTAACTGTAGAAAATAATAAATTTATAAGGGAAACTACAACAACAGAAATAAGTAAACCAACGAAATAAACTTCTATTTTCAGGTGGTACTTACACATGGACAGCATCTAGAACAACGTCGTGTCAGTATAAGTAAACCTGTTAAGATGACAGTATCAGGACATGTATTTGTCATATAAAAGTTATAAAATACTAAGTTGAAAACCAAGTGAACAACATCTACCTATCTGGGTGAAAGTAGCCCTTGCAGAAGTACAGCCTCAACAAAATCTAAATGTCATTATAATTGATGTAACATTTAAAAAAATAGTGTTTTTTTGCCAATAAATATAGAATGCGTATTGAATGTCTTACGCAAATTTATTGTGTGAAGTGTTTTTGAGCTGATGGCATGCTTAATCAGTTTCACTGTAATCCAAACAAATTAAACAACTTAATCTGGAATACCAGTATGCAATGCCTATAATGAAGTCAAGCCCTCTGAAATTTACCCAGTCTCGTGAGCACCGAGTTCTATGGCCTGTGGAACAAACTGATAAAATTTTATGTGCAAATAAGCAATGATATACATTTTCCTATAGCTCTAGGGTCGCAACAGATGTAATCTTGCTATTCTGTTCTCTCCACAGTAGGCACAGCGAAGTGCAATGCTGGCCATAAAATAGCTTCATGTAAATAACATCAGTAGATTGGTTGACAAATGAATAACCTTGCAGATGTTTAGTGAAAATACTGGATACTGGTTCAGCGCTGTGAAATGCTGCCCGCATTGAAGTTAATACAAACATTAACACTTTTCCTGATTTGGCACATTACTATCTTTCTCACTCTGACTGAAAAATGATTTATTTAAAAAAGAATTCGCTTGGTTCAACTAAACATGACATGGAAGAGGATTAGGCACTGATAAGGGTATATGCCAAGACCAAATGCTTCAGTTTGAAAATTGTATTTAAAATAAAGTTTCTTCTTTACAAAATCTGTTATGGACTATTTAACATTAACTTCAACATCAGAGAACTTCTCAAAAGTTATACAATTCTCACATAATTAACCCTTTGATTGTTACATGACAAAAAGCCTGATATCGTTTAACAAAGTAGATTCCAAATTTTAACTTGGCTGTATCAGGATTACAAAACACATAGAATATTACAAATCGGACAGAAACGCCACCATGTTGAATAATGCTTTTCTTGCTGCCACAGGACGTTGTGTTAGGATTCAAACTGTGCGCAATAGGCTGCATGATGCCCAACTTCACTTCCGACGTTCTTGGCGAGGTCCATCTTTGCAACCACGACACCATGCAGCGCGGTCAGGCTGAACGCCTTAGACACACTGACCAGCGAGTGCAGCAAGGTGGAGGTTCCCTGGTGTTTGGGATGGCATTATGTGGGGTCGACGTACGCCACTGGTGGTCATGGAAGGCACGGTAATGGCTGTACGATACGTGAATGCCATCCTCCGACCGATAGTGCAACCATATCGGCAGCATATTGGAGAGGCATTCGTCTTCATGGACAATTCGCGCCCCTATCGTGCACATCTTGTGAATGCCTTCCAGCTTGTTCTCCAGACATCAACCCTATCGAATATGCCTGGGATAGATTGAAAAGGGCTGTTTATGGACAACGTGACCCAGAAACCACTCTGAGGGATCTACTCCGAATCGTCGTTTAGGAATGGGACAATGAGGACCAACAGTGCCTTGATGAAATTGTGGATAGTATTCCAAGACGAATACAGGCATGCATCAATGCAAGAGGACCGGCTACTAGTTGTTAGAGGTACTGGTGTGTACAGCAGTCTCGACCACCTCCTAAAGGTCTCGCTGTATGGTGCTACAACATTCATTGTATGGTTTTCATGAGCAATAAAAAGATCGGGAATGATGTTTATTTTCATCTCCATTCCAATTTTCTGTACAGGTTCCGGAATTCTCGAACCGATGTGCTGCAAATCTTATCGCTGGTGAATATTTAAAAGTCGCAGTTAAGGAGCATCAGTGGTTGGTAGTGCAGTATCTGTGTACCACCCGAGGGTTTGTGTATCGGGATAATCAGTCCCTCCACAAAAACCAGCGGTATGGGCACATCAGGAGACATTAACTGTCGGCATATAGTAGTCCATCGTGGTGCTATCACATAGCTAAGAGTCCTGCAGAATTCCAGAGGGATGCGATATGGTCCCGGAGATTTGTTCACCGCTTCCCTACCAATGGCCGCTATCACTTGCTCCTCTGTAATCTCCTCCATCAGTTGTGCTTCCGCCCCTGGATCAATAGTGCCGAAAATCGTATGTGTAACTTAGTTAATGGCTTCCATATCGGTATCCACTGCGGTGTAATGTGTAATGTTGGGTGTAATGTTCTACAAAGGCATTGGCTATTTCTTGTAGCGATGTTAGGCGTCAGGTATAATCCGGGTTTACGGCATGTACTAGGGCTCTTCATCGTCTTTTGTTTTCATTGACGTGGAACATAGATGGGCTTTCACCTGCAACACGGCCTACTGTCTCCGCCCTGATTACTGTACCTTCGAGGTGGTGTCGCATGATGGACACAGTTTTGGCCTTTGCTCGCTGTACCGCCTTTTGCCGCTCAGGAGAAGGCATTTGTTCTGAGCATTCCCTTAGCACCGTGCATCGTCTTACTTCTCCACACTGCCTACTCACCAGTATATATCATCATTGTACGCGGCAGCGCCGGTTTGGAGCAACCTGTCCACCAACAGAGGCTCGTGGGATACGACCGAAGGTGTCATTCGCAAGATCTCCAAACATCTTGAATGACACCTCGACAGGCTGGGTCCCACAGGTGGGCGACGTTCATTTTCCAAGGATCGCGGCTACGCCACATTTGCTGCCGCTGGAGGGAGGTAGCACATATTAATGCTGTAAGGTCGGTATAGGCTGTAGGCCAGAGCTCCGCTTCCAGGATGTCAGTGTTAAGATTGCATGTAAGATATATTCGTTCGAGGAGGCTAGTGGAATGACTCGTTGTATGGGTGAATCCTGAACGGAGATCAATGGACATGATCCTAGATGTCAACCAGATACACACTCTGTACCAACTTTCGTAATTCGAATTACGGGATATATCGAGAAATTTGATCTTTTGCAGCCTAGACCTTGGAAGAGCTTGACAATTTCGTCTGAGAAAAGCGGCAACGCTCTCGCCCACTGTCTGTACCGGACGGTGCGTAGATGTTGATGAGTCGTACGTCAAGTACTGTCATTGCTAATGCCCGTGCCGATGGTAGGTACAGTACATCATCTGCCGTGATGCCTTCTTTAAGAAATCTGATATGCAGTTGCCAATTCCAGAGGCATGGGATAGGTTGGATTTGTACCCGTACATGACAGGAAATTCATCGACGTATATTTCTTGTAGGAGGACGATGTCGATGTCCGCTGCTTGCAGCATGTTTTTGAGTAAGAACATCTCAATCTGTGACGGTATGTTACCGATATTGATAAAGGCAATCCAATAAGCTTGTCTTCGTTCTGTCGCATGTATGTCGTTCTTGGGAGCTTACGCCGTCTGTTGGTGTACTGGCACGTTACGTGACCCTATCCTGGTCGCCGTTGTTGGTTTTAAGATTAACTTTAGAGGGGCGCCGCCAGCGCCTTGTCGCCTGTGGGTCCCCTTCACAATCATCACCTCAGTCTAGAATGAAATTTTCACCCTTCAGCGGAGTGTACGCTGATGTGAAACTTACTGGCAGAATAAAACTGTGTGCCGGACCGAGACTCAAACTCGGGACCTTTGCCTTTCGCAGACAAGTGCTCTACCAACCTACTCAAGTACGACTCACGCCCCGTCCTCACAGCTTTCATATCAGCGCACGCTCCACTGTAGAGTGAAAATTTCATTCTAGAAACATTGTAGAAACAAACTGAGCCATGTCTCCGCAATATCCTTTCTTCCAGGAGTGCTAGTTCTGCAAGGTTCACAGGAGAGCTTCTGTGAAGTTTTGAAGGTAGGAGACGAGGTGCTGGCGGAAGTAAAGCTGTGAGGACTGGGCGTTAGTCGTGCTTGGGTAGCTCAGTTGGTAGAGCACTTGCCCGCGAAAGGCAAAGGTCTCGATTTCGAGTCTCGGTCCGGCACACAGTTTTAATCTGCCAGGAAGTTTCATCCATTCAGTCTCCTTGGGACAACTTTTCCGTCGGCCGGGGCTCGCCAGTACCGTCTCCCTGTAGCTCCTCTTCTACTACCCGCGAGTGACAATGGACTGCTGGTTGCCGAGCATTGTCACGTTTTTCAGGTCGCTCTTGACGTATGCTGTTGTCGAGACGGTTGCGTTCTGGATGAGAAGTCTCGGGACCCTCTGTAAGGTGGCCGTCTTCCTCGGTCGTTTCTTGATCGTCACCCTGCATGTGTATTGAGGGTCCCTCCGACGGGGTTAGTCGTCGTTCCTTGCGCCGTTTCAGCGTTGCTTACGCGTGTGCGGCTCCTTATCCGAATGTGAGCGAGAGTCTCTATCGCCAATGCAGTCTGACACGAAGGCAGTCATTGGCACTGTTCGACTGTCAATAACCATTTGCTCATTAGATTCTATATTGGTGGTATCGGTCGATGCTGTACGGTGGAGGACGTCGCCGCCGTCACCATGCTGGTGACGTCATCCACCGTCGTCGTCTTTTCGACTGGCTTGTCCAGCTGTTGGAGGCTGTCACTGTGCAGCGGGGCATCCTACTGGAACACATTGGCATACGTGAGAGGGAGAGGCGTCGCCGTACGTGTTGCTACAGCTTCACCTGTCGTAATCTGTGCAAGTATTCGTTGGAGACTCGCTGAACGAACGTGGCCTTCCTGACCACAATCTGTGCAAGTTTTCGGCTGACCGTCGTAAATGACTATCGCTCTGCAGCCTCCAATTGTGATATAAGGCGGCACATTTTTTGATAGCTCGATCAGTATTTGTCGGAAACCGTTAAGCACCGGATCTGTGGAAAAGGTTGTCCATTTTACTGCTATGTGACTAAGAACGTGACCATTTGGTTGGAGCGCTTTAACCACGATCTCAAACGGTAACTCAAATACTCCGATAGTTCTCAATCCAAGCCCCGCATGATAAGTATCCACCGTTCTGACATCGCCGTCACAATGTTTAAATTTAATTCCATTTGTATGGACTTGTACGATCTTGTCACACACGGTGTCGTTGCTCGGTTTGAAGTAGACCACATTGCATGTGATAGAAAAGTGAATGCCAATCGTATCTTGTGGTTTAATTTTAATATCTTCGCGTGTAAATCGTTCTGTTTCACATGCCTTCGGTCGTGCAAATTCATTATTAAAGCTGATCTTGATGGTAGATTGTTGGTACGAATGAGCCATTCTACTTCGAAAGTGCAAACACTAGCGAAGGCTAATAGGAAGTAAACAACCATGGACACGTGGGGGCATAAACAGATGTCTGAGCCACACGAGAGCGAAAAGCAGACTGATCAATCGGCTATCCGATCATGCTCCGCGTCCACCGAAAATTCCCAGCCTGTGGCAATGTACTTTCACAGCGGCCGCCACCCACTTCCCCCCGGTCCATTGTTCTCATTCCCCGTAGCATCCCGAATCAATCTCGCAAGAGGTTGGTACTAGGGTGCATCCATTACTGTGTCTTTGGAAAGAACAGACACCAACTCGACAGGTGACAACAGCAAAAATCAGACATGCTAAAATTGCACAGACACTAATCAGAAGCCGGCCGATGTGGCCGTGCGGTTCTAGGCGCTGCAGTCTGGAACCGCGTGACCGCTGTGGTCGCAGGTTCGAATCCTGCCTCGGGCATGGATGTGTGTGATGTCCTTAGGTTAGTTAGGTTTAAGTAGTTCTAAGTTCTGATGACCACAGATGTTTAGCCCCATAGTGGTCAGAGCCATTTCAACCATTTTTAAACACTAATCAGACAATTTTACCAATACAAGAAGTTAAAAAATCGCACGAATCGGAGTAATACAGCACAGGAAATTGCAAAATTTCCCTTACTTTTCCATCAAGACGACGCGATGTTTGCAATAAATAGCAAATGAAGTGTAGTCACAGAAAGATCGGTTAATGACATTTTGAGGAAGATTGATTTCTAGCCAATCCTCTTTCACTGAACTTTGAAAAAAGCACGTTACATGCAGCTCGGAATTTGTAAGACGTTTCCGGCCAGTATATGCCTAAAATATGATAACAATCGGCATTCCAGCTTGATAACAAGTAGGAGGAGCAGACAGCAGAACTGCTAAAGCGCCTAAACCAATCTCTGTTTGCAATGGGAATGTTGTCAGGCATACGAGACATAAAGATGAAAAAATTGACATACTATGCTTACTTTCATTCCATAATGTCATTAGAGATTATTTTTCTGGGCAACTCATCAAGCCAAGCTAAAGTTTACTGTGAACAAACCCATGTTATAAGAATTAATTCTAGTGTGAAATCAAGAACATCTTGCAGAGGCCTGTTTAGGGAACTAGGGATGCTAACTACTGTTTTTCAGCATATTTATTCCCTAATGAAATTCGTCATTAGAAATATATCTCTTTTTCAAAACAACAGCGCAGTTCATGGAATCAATACTATCATCATTTAAGACTGATTATGCCTATCAGCGTTCAGTCGGGAGCATAGCCACCTTATAAAATTTTTCCACGATCCCCTATTCAGTGCTAACATTGGTGCCTCTTCTGATGTTAAACCTATTACTTCAAAATCATTCTTAACCGAATCCCTGTACCTTTTCCTTGGTCTGCCCCGACTCCTCCTACCCTCTACTGCTGAACCCATGAGTCTCTTGAGTAACCTTGCTTCTCCCATGCGTGTAATATGACCCCACCATCTAAGCCTGTTCGCCCTGACTGGTACATCTATAGAGTTAATTCCCAGTTTTTCTTTGATTTTCTCATTGTGGGCACCATCCTGCCATTGTTCCCATCTACTAGTACCTGCAATCATCCTAGCTACTTTCGTATCCGTAACCTCAACCTTGCTGATAAGGTAGCCTGAATCCACCCAGCTTTCCCTCACATACGGTCGGACGCGGGTTTGAGCCTCCCAAATGCGAGTCCAGTGTATTAGCCACTGAACCACCACGCTCGATCCATGGTACTAGTGGGAGCTGCAAAGGATTGGTATAAATCCAGCAAGTAACTGAGTACGCAGGCTGCAAGTGGTACTCTGAGATAAAGAGCTTGGCAAAAGAGAGGAATTCGCGGTTGGCCACATCAAGTCAGTCAGAACACTCATCATCATCATCATTTAAGACTGATTATGCCTTTCAGCGTTCAGTGTGGAGCATAGTCCCACTTATAAAATTCCTCCATGATCCCCTATTGAGTGTTAACATTGGTCCCTTTTCTGATGTTAAGCCTATGACTTCAAATCATTCTTAACCGAATCCAGGTACCTTCTCCTTGGTCTTCCCCGACTCCTCCTACCCTCTATTGCTGAACCCATGAGTCTCTTGGGTAACCTTGCTTCTTCCATGCGTGTAACATGACCCCACCATCTAAGCCTGTTCGCCCTGATTACTACATTTATAGAGTTCATTCCCAGTTTTTCTTTCATTTCCTTATTGTCGAAACCCTCTTGCATTGTTCCCATCTACTAGTACCTGAAATCGTCCTAGCTACTTTCATATCCGTAATCTCAAACTTATTGATAAGGTAATCTGAATCCACCCAGCTTTCGCCCCCATACAACAAAGGTGGTCGAAAGATTGAACGGTGCACAGATAACTTAGTCTTGGTACTGACTTCCTTCTTGCAGAAGAGAGTAGATCGTAGCTGAGCGCTCACTGCATTAGCTTTGCTACACCTCGCTTCCAGTTCTTTCACTATGTTGCCATCTTGTGAGAATATGCATCCTAAGTACTTGAAACTATCCACCTGTTCTAACTTTGTTCCTCCTACTTGGCGCTCAATCCGTTTATATCTCTTTCCTACTGACATTACTTTCGTTTTGGAGATGCTAATCTTCACACCATAGTCCTTACATTTCTGATCTAGCTCTGAAATATCACTTTCCAAACTTTCAATCAAATCTGCCATCACAACTAAGTCATACGCATATGCAAGAATGCTTATTTTGTGTTCACATATCTTCATCTCATCCAGCCAGTCTATTGTTTTCAACATACGATCCATAAATAATATGAACAACAGTGGAGACAGGTTGCAGCCTTGTCTTACCTCTGAAACTACTCCGAACCATGAACTCAATTTACCATCAACTCTAACTGCTGCCTGACTATCCATGTAAAGACCTTTAATTGCTTGCAAAAGTTTGCCTCCTATTCCTTAATCTCGTAGAACTGACAATAACTTCCTCCTAGGAACCCGGTCATATGCCTTTTCTAGATCTATAAAGCATAGATACAATTCCCTGTTCCACTCATAACACTTCTCCATTATTTGCCGTAAGCTAAAGATCTGGACCTGACAACCTCTAAGAGGCCTAAACCCACACTGATATTCATCGAATTGGTCCTCAACTAATACTCGAACTTTCCTTTCAACAATACCTGAGAATATTTTACCCACAACGCTGATTAAAGAGATACCTCTGTAGTTGTTACAATCTTTTCTGTTTCCATGTTTAAAGATTTGTGTGATTACTGTTTTGTCCAGTCTGATGGAACCTGTCCCGACTCCCAGGCCATTTCAATTATCCTGTGTAGCCATTTAAGACCTGACACTCCACTGTATTTGTTGAGTTCCGACTTAATTTCATTCACCCCAGCTGCTTTATTGCACTGCAATCTATTGACCATTTTCTCCACTTCCTCAAATGTGATCCTATTTCCATCATCATTCCTATCCTACCTCGAAATCTGAAACATTGCTGATCGTATTTTCACCTACATTGAGCAACTCTCCAAAATATTCCCTCCATCTGCCCAAGGCACCCACCGGATTCACCAGCAGTTTTACTGACCTGTCCAAAATACTTGTCATTCCCTTCTTGCCTCCCTTTCGAAGACTGCTAATTACACTCCAGATTGGTTTTCGAGCAGCTTGAACCATAATCTCCAACCTGTTTCCAAAGTTTACCAAGATTTCTTCTTGGATGCTGCAATTATCTGTTTGGCTTTGTTTCTTTCTTCAACATAACTTTCTCTGTCTACCTGAGTTCTAGTATGTAGCCATTTTTGATACGCCTTCTTTTTCCTTTTACAGGCTGCCTTGACTGTATCATTCCACCAAGCTGTTTGCTTCATCCTGCCTTTACACACTATTGTTCCAAGACATTCTTTAGCCACTTCTAGTACTGTGTCCCTGTACCTTGTCCATTCCTTTTCCAATGACTGTAATTGACTACATTCAACTAACTGGTACCTTTCTGAGATCGCTGTTATGTACTTGTGTCTGATTTCCTTATCCTGAAGTTTCTCCACTCTTATCCTCGTACATATGGACCTGACCACCTGCACTTTCGGCCTCACAATCCCAATTTCACTGCAGGTTAAATAATGATCAGTGTCATCAAAGAATCCTCTGAATACGCGTGTGACCCTCACAGCCTTCCTGAATTCCTGATCTGTTATTATATAGTCAATGACAGATCTGGTTCCCCTGCCTTCCCAAGTATACCGGCGAATGTTCTTATGTTTAAAAAAGGAGTTTGTGATTACTAAGCCCATACTGGCACAGAAATCCAAGAGTTGTTTCCCGTTCCTGTTGGCCTCCATATCCTCTCCAAATTTACCCATAACCTTTTCATACCTATCTGTTCGATTTCCAATCCTGGCGTTAAAATCACCCATGAGCAGAACACTGTCCTTGTCCTTTACTCTAACAACTACATCACTGAGTGCCTCATAAAAACTATCCATCTCATCTTGATTTGTCCCTTCACACTGCGAATATACTGACACAATTCTAATTTTCTTGCTAGGCACTGTCAAATCTATCCACATCAGTCGTTCGTTTACATACCTTATTGCAACCACGCTGGGTTCCATTACTTTCCTGATGTAAAGCCCTACACCCCATTGTGCTATTCCTGATTTGACTCCTGACAGGTAGACCTTGTATTCTCCCACTTCCTCTTCTTTCTCACCCCTTACCCGAATGTCACTAACAGCTAAAACGTCCATCCCCATCTTACTTGCAGCCTCTGCCAGCTCTACCTTCTTCCCAGAGTATCCCCCATTGATATTAATAGCTCCCCATCTCATTACCATTTGTTTGCCAAGTCGTATCTTAGGAGTCCCTGGTATGTCAGTTAGAGGTGGGACTCCGTTACCTCCAAAGGTCCGAGGCATTTTGCTCTGAGTGTTGCCTGCATCATATTTAAAGTACCAGGGAAGCTGGTTGCTAGCCTTACTTGCCCCGAGTCCCATTGGGTTTTACCCCTAACGGTTGAGGGACTAACAGGTGGATTTGGTAGTCTTTGCCGTATGAGCACAAAGGTGACCACGACTCAGAATATGTCCGAGATGCCCAGCCTTATTCCAAAGTAACTGGTATCCCGACTGCCGGGACCACTTACTTGGCCACTCATAAGTTGCCAGTGGTTCATGAACTAGGAAATGACTACAGGAACCCACACTATGAACCACATCAATAATATAAATATAAATAATCTTCACGAAGATTTAAAGTCACTGACCTTGGCCCAGAAAGGTGTCGATTCAGGAGCACACATTTTCAATAACTTGCCTGCAACCATAAAATATTTACCTACCAATACAGTTCAGTTTAAGAGAGGTCTAAGGAATTTACTGGCGGCCAATTCTTTCTATTCCAGAGTTGTGTTTTTGTTAGTAAGAACATAAAATAATGCGAATATTAGTACAATATGTCTTCTGTACAAATTCGACGCATTAATATGATCGCTGTTAATAAGTTATGTCAAGTGATTCTTCAGTTCAGTGTTTATTACCGCATAAATGGAATTGTGTTTAAATTTTGATTCATTCCACATCTATGACGATCATTCGACTTGGGATCTGCGGAAGGTACATTAGGACACTAGTTTTTGTTTTTGATTGTAAATATTTACTGTGTATTGTTCTGATATGTTCCACATGCTGGAGGATATCCTCAGTATGGGTCAGTTGGAACGAAAAGGGCATTTAATCATCTGATTTGCAAGTGTCTGTAATCACTGTGGATTTATGTCCCTTGGAGTCACTTGGATAAGGACAGTTCCCCTAGCTGCCCGGATGGACCAGAGCCGACACGCACATACAAGTCTGTTGGTAAACTGAAGAGCGAGCGAGCGAGTCCACACTCTGCCTACCGTGCTACGTCACAAGGCTCTTCCACAGGCTGTTTGACAACGTAGTACTGACCCTGCCACCGCGCGCCCCTTAAATCTGTTGCGACACCGTGTACAGATAAGTCCCGGCTGCGTTTATTTTTAGACAAAGGCGGTAAGAGTATAAGGAACACAAAAGACGATAGCTTCCATGGAAACACAACGTTATAGAGTAGATAACATTGACATAAGAACGGAAGTCAGGATTCTACTACAAACCGAATGCCTATTCATGTGAGTGTATGTTCCTCTTATCGTAAGACGAACCAGATATAGTGCAATCAATCAGTAGAATTAAAGGTTAGTTCTTACTTTGTGTTTCTACTTGAAGGTAGAAGTTTTCTTGGAAGGGCTGCATTGAAACCTAACAATTGTTACAACATGAAGAGTGTGTTGTATTAGTTCGATTCGCACTGTCTTCGTAAACATGTCTGAAAACCATTTCCAGGTAAATCTCATTTCACGCAATGTTTTGTGTAAAACATCTTTCTGCCAAGGAAAATGTATTTTTTATTTCACGGCGGTAAATAATTTCTGTAATGTGGGCACTATTTTTTGGTTATGTAAAAGTCCTCTATCGTTTGTCGAATGACCGATTTTGTGAAACTGTCTATAACGAAGGGTTTCTTCCTCAAATTATTAGTTTTCCTTCCCAGCGATTCCAGTAAACCATGCGCCTTGTTTTCGCGTTCCTTCCTTATGCTTCCTATTGTGGCGAGGCTGACGTTTGCATAAACTGCAGCCCTTTGATTGGGACTGGTAATATCAGCCAACAGTTCTTCTTGTGTCGCCTCCTTAACAGACGCTGTAATAACGTTAGAGACGATCGAACGCTCGTTACTCCGCAAATGCCCTTCCTTCTTCGTATTTTGCACATTTTCTTGAAATGCAGGGTGATTATCCATCACTTCCGGATACTGAATTATATCAGTGAGTACACAAAGTCAACTGACTGACACTGGCAACTAAGATCCCACGAACAGAAACGACGTATATCACCGCACGCCGGTCTACACCGCTAGACAACAGATTCTTGGTGCCGCTGTAGGCGGGGAAAGGTCACTTCCCGCACCAGAAGCGCAGCTCGCTCTTGAGTTTACAGACAGACTTATAACGCGCTGTACACCGCCCCCTACGTTCCGGCGCCGTGGGCCAGCAGCGTGACCTCCGGCGCCAGCCGCGCTGCTCCAGACCGCCCCCAGAAGCCAGCCAGCTGTCCACCGCTGCTGGGCGGGGCGAGTCTTGCCCTCTCCGAGCTCGCATTCTCCCCCGGCCGCCGGCTCCATATTGCAATTAGGGATTTAAAAGCGCGCGCCCCGCCGTGTTGACTCGGCCCTCGACTGCAGCGGCCAGTGCCGGCCGCTTTAATGAGCCGCCGGCAGACGCCACGTCGACTCGCGCAGCCCTGCCTGTCTGGCGCCGCGTGGCAGCAGCAGCAGCAGCAGCAGCGCACGGTGCCGTAACTGCGAACCACGCGGTACTCAGCCGGCAGCACTCGGCACTTCTTACAGCACGTTGCAAACACTCCAAGAGGTGACGAAACTGAAAAAAAATGGAAGACGAGAGTGGGTGTCGGAGTCAACACTGCGGGGAATGGTCTGATGCAGATGTCCATACAAATCTATGACGCTTAAGATTCTTTCATCGTACCGAACTTTCACAAAACGCATGGGAAGGCAGCCAGATAACTTAACCATAAAAGCAGATATTTCGGCAGGTGGAAACCTCGTCATTTTAAATGCACAAGTGAATAGACAGATTGCAGTGCACTGCAATCAGTCGGAACGGGCGATAACCACAGACAAAATTTATTCAGTTGAGTAAACGGCTATTTTCAAATATGGTATTCCTACATCCGCAACGTTCAAGGGAGTACATCTGAATATTCTCATACAGACTGAACCGTTACTGGGTTGTACGTACATAAAACGATAAAAATATGTTACAGACTGTAAACGATGAAGAACTCTTGTTTGCATAGGTTGAAGTGTACTACTGGTATAATCCATGTAAGCCCAAGGACGATTTCGTGGCAGGTACATACAGCAGCGACGAGACCCAGTTCAGGTCGTTATAATCACTAATATTATAAATGCGAAAATCACTGCTATGTTTTCACTGAAAATGAAATGTCGTGTGACGAGGGCCTCCCGTCCACCTGGTGCAAGTCTTTCGATTTGACGCCACTTCGGCGACTTGCGCGTCGATGGGGATGAAATGATGATGATTAGGACAACACAATACCCATTCCGTGAGCGGAGAAAATCTCCGACACAGCCGGGAATCGAACCCGGGCCCTTAGGATTGACAGTCTGTCGCGCTCACCATTCAGCTACCGGGGGCGGACTATGTTTTCACTACTAAACCACTGAACAGATTTCAGTGAAATTTGATGTGGATATAGTTTCAACCATAAATAAGATCATAGGATACTTTGGGGGAAAAACAGGAACAGATCCCCAATAGGATGAAATAGCGGACCAGCAGTATAGATGACCACCGCTACCCACACGCCTCGGCACACAGCAGTCTGCGTACATGCACGACATGCTGCTGTGCTCGGGGAGAGAAGGGAGGGGGGCGGGGGACCTAGTCATGAGATATTCGTAGCTGAACAGCCGTACAAGTGGGGGCAGCTTACGTTATTGCATGTACAATAGTTCACTCTCCAACTCAACATAATACAACATAAACGAGTGTAGCTGCGGATACCAGCTGCCGGTACACATGGTGTACTGAATCAAATGGTTCCAGTTAACCCTCAACCCGGCGCCCTTTTGTATAAAACGCGCCAACCACAAAGAACATTGTCTTGTACCATATCATTGTTGTCTTACAACTGCGAGCCGATATGTATTCCTTCATTACTGGTTCAGCTAACCTAGGCCTAAGTTGTGCTAATGTACATCCAAATGAGCAGCGGTTAACATAAAATAAATTGCGTGCTATGTGAGAAACAGTGTGCAATCCTTGCAAGAAAATGACCAGATTCCGAGCTAGCGTCACAACACCACAATGAGGCGGTTGTATGCAAGATAATTAGCAATCTCATAAACGGTTGGCTGCGATTTGATGCCACTGAGCAATTTAATGCTTCTAGTGTGTCATTACTGAAGGGTAAGACTTGTACATGGATCTGAGTGATATAATGAAAGTTTATTTAATTATTTTTAATTGAAATATGATTTAGCTCATACAATTGAAGTTTATTTTATGGTTGTTTGATTAAATTAATATTAAACTGTGATTCTCCTCATTGATGTTTACCAAGGTACTAAATTAATATTAAACTGTGAATCTCCTCATCGAAGTTCACCAAGGTACATAAAGACAATTGTTCTTTAAATGTGTACAAATTTCGCCGCACTCCCGCTCATGTTTCAAAAATTTCCGTGCCCGCTCGAAGATTAACACAGGAAGTAAAGAACATTAAAACAACTGTGTTTCAATAGGGACATATGGTCAACTTGTAGAGTCAGGGACCATATTGTTGGTGATGCTGGCATAAGGTGTTGCTGACTGGGAATGTGTACTGAATTCAAAACTTTCTGAAGTTTTCCCGGAAACACAACGATTCAGTCACAGTCGTTGCCGCCTAGTCACAACAGTGATCATGGAGCGGTTTATGTATACTCGAATGGCTGAGGCGTTCCAGAATATGGGCCTGTGAATGGAAAAGGACAAGCTGCAGCGTGAGTGTATCAACAGCGCTTTACCAACCGTTACCTTCCACAACACCAAGGATCTTGAAGTCTGCATCGTCTGCTGCATGAAACAAGCACTTTCTGTGCACATATGCATTTTACAGGTTGGAATCGAATAGGGCGAGCTGTTGGAATGGAAGACGACATTCTGTGACATGTTGAAGACTCCATCTACAAGTATGCAGTGTACTGCATATATCCTCAGCGAACGTAGCCTTGTGTGGAATATGTGGGACGACCTGAACCTTCATCGTTTTCATCTTTGGCGTGTGGCAGAACTAGCACCTGAAGATTTTCCACTACGCATGATGTTTGCACCATGGGTTTCACAACAGAGTGGCCTGTACCCCTTATTTCCGACTTAAGTCCTGTACACCCAAGTCCTGTTTACCGACAAGGATTTGTTTACTAGTGAAGGCTGTTGCAATATTCACAATTTGCATGTTTGAACACTTGTGAATCCAGGGGCTACTCGACTTCACGGTTCATCAACAGTTATTCATTGTTAATGTGGGGGCCAGAACTATTGATTATACGTTGACTGAAACATACATTCTTCCGTTCTGCTTCAATGGAGAGTGATATCGCATCTTTGTGGAATATGAGTTACTAGGACAGTGGAACAATATAACTCTGAATGTTAGGCAACGGTTGTACGTTTAGCACAGTGGGACACCAGCCCATTTTATGAGAGCTGTGAGCCATCATTATGTGTGAATCATCTGAGAGCCACCTTTGGAAATTGGAAGATAGGCTGAGGAGGTCCTCTGGCCTGGCCAGCAAGTTAACTTGACTTCACACGTTCAGATTTCTACTCTGAGGTCAGATGGAGCAGCTGGTGTATGAAATCGTTGAGGAAACAGAAGACCTTGCTCCAAAAATTGCTGTCACTTCTGGTACCATTGTTGACCATGTGAACGGACACGACAGTCAGTGGCCAGACGAGGTACTGCCTGGTCAAATATTCGAGCAGGTTCTGTGAGTTCCTTGTTTTTGTGTCATCAGTGTTCTTGGAAACAGGTTGGAGACTTTGGGTCAAGCTGCTAGAAAACCATTTTGCAGTGTAATTAGCAGTCTTCGAAAGGGAGGTAAGAAGGGAATGACAAGTATTTTGGACAAGTCAGGAAAACTGCTGGTGAATCCTATAGATGCCTTGGGCTGATGGAGGGAATATTTTGGAGAGTTGCTCAACGTAGGTGAAAATACGATCAGTAATGTTTCATATTTCGATGTACAATGGGATAGGAATGATGAGGTAAATACAGGGTGTTTCAAAAATGACCGGTATATTTGAAACGGCAATACAAACTAAACGAGCAGCGATAGAAATACACCGTTTGTTGCAATATGCTTGGGACAACAGTACATTTTCAGCCAGACAAACTTTCGAAATTACAGTAGTTACAATTGTCAACAACAGATGGCGCTGCGGTCTGGGAAACTCTACAGTACGATATTTTCCACATATCCACCATGCGTAGCAATAATATGGGGTAGTCTCTGAATGAAATTACCCGAAACCTTTGACAACATGTCTGGCGGCATGGCTTCACATGCGGATGAGATGTACTGCTTCAGCTGTTCAATTTTTCTGGATTCTGGCCGTACACCTGGTCTTTCAAGTGTCCCCACAGAAAGAAGTCACAGGGGTTCATGTCTGGCGAATAGGGAGGCCAATCCACGCCGCCTCCTGTAAGTTTCGGATAGCCCAAAGCAATCACACGATCATCGAAATATTCATTCAGGAAATTAAAGACGTCGGCCTTGCGATGTGGCCGGGCACAATCTTGCATAAACCACGAGGTGTTCGCAGTGTCGTCTAAGGCAGTTTGTGCCGCCACAAATTCACGAAGAATGTCCAGATAGCGTGATGCAGTAATCGTTTCGGATCTGATAAATGGGCCAATGATTCCTTTGGAAGAAATGGCGGCCCAGACCAGTACTTTATGAGGATGCAGGGACGATGGGACTGCAACATGGGGCTCTTCGGTTCCCCATATGCGCCAGTTCTGTTTATTGACGAAGCCGTCCAGGTAAAAATAAGCTTCGTCAGTAAACCAAATGCTGCCCACATGCATATCGCCTTCATCAATCCTGTGCACTATATCGTTAGCGAATATCTCTCGAGCAGCAATGGTAGCGGCGCTGAGGGGTTGCCGCGTTTGAATTTTGTATGGATAGAGGCGTAAACTCTGGCGCATGAGACGATACATGGACGTTGGCGTCATTTGAACCGCAGCTGCAACACGGCGAACGGAAACCCGAGGCCGCTGTTGGATCACCTGCTGCACTAGCTGCGCGTTGCCCTCTGTGGTTGCCGTACACGGTCGCCCTACCTATCCATCACGTTCATCCGTCACGTTCCCAGTCCGTTGAAATTTTTCAAACAGATGCTTTATTGTATCGCTTTTCGGTCCTTTGGTTACATTAAACCTCCGTTGAAAACTTCGTCTTGTTGCAACAACACTGTGTTCTAGGCCGTGGAGTTCCAACACCAGAAAAATCCTCTGTTCTAAGGAATAAACCATGTTGTTCACAGCACACTTGCACGTTGTGAACAGCACACGCTTACAGCAAAAAGACGACGTACAGAATGGTGCACCCACAGACTGCGTTGTCTTCTATATCTTTCACATCACTTGCAGCGCCATCTGTTGTTGAAAATAACTACTGTAATTTCGAAAGTTTGTCCGAATGAAAATGTACTGTTGTCCCAAGCATATTGCAACAAACGGTGTATTTCTATCGCTGCTCGTTTAGTTTTTATTGCCGTTTCAAATATACCGGTCATTTTTGAAACACCCTGTAGGATCACATTTGAGGAAGTGGAGAAAATGGTCAATAGATTGCAGTGCAATAAAGCGGCTGGGGTGGATGAAATTAAGTCGGAACTCATCAAATACAGTGGAATGTCAGGTCTTAAGTGGCTACACAGGATAACTGAAATGGCGTGGGAGTTGTGACAGGTTCCTTCAGACTGGATGAAAGCAGCAATCAAACCAATCTTTAAACATGGAAACAAAAAAGATTGTAACCACTACAGAGGTTTCTCTTTAATCAGCATTGTGGGTAAAATCTTCTCAGATATTGTTGAAAGGAAAGTGCGAGTATTAGTTGAGGACCAATTGGATGAAAATCAGAGGTTGTCAGGACAGGGAACTGTATCTATGCTTTATAGATCTAGAAAAGGCATATGACCGGGTTCCTAGGAGGAAGTTATTGTCAGTCCTACGAGACTATGGAATAGGAGGCAAAGTTTTGCAAGCAATTAAAGGTCTTTACATGGATAGTCAGGCAGCAGTTAAAGTTGATGGTAAATTGAGTTCATGGTTCAGAGTAGTTTCAGGGGTAAGACAAGGCTGCAACCTGTCTCCACTGTTGTTCATATTATTTATGGATCATATGTTTAAAAGAATCTCGCATATGCGGATGACTTAGTTGTGATGGCAGATTCGATTGGAAGTTTGCAAAATAATATTTCGGAGCTAGATCATAAATGTAAGGACTATGGTATGAAGATTAGCATCTCCAAAACGAAAGTAATGTCAGTAGGAAAGAGATATAAACGGATTGAGTGCCAAAGTGGAGGAACAAAGTTAGAACAGATGGACGGTTTCAAGTACTTAGGATGCATATTCTCACAGGATGGCAACATAGTGAAAGAACTGGTAGCGAGGTGTAGCAAAGCTAAAGCAGTGAGCGCTCAGCTACGATCTACTCTCTTCTGCAAGAAGGAAGGAGTACCAAGACTAAGTTATCTGTGCACTGTTTAATCTTTCGACCACCTTTCTTGTATGGGGGCGAAAGCTGGGTGGATTCAGATTACCTTATCAATAAGTTTGAGATTACGGATATGAAAGTAGCTAAGACGATTTCATGTACTAGTAGATGGGAACAATGCAAGAGGGTTTCGACAATAAGGAAATGAAAGAAAAACTGGGAATGAACTCTATAAATGTAGCAATCAGGGCGAACAGGCTTAGATGGTGGGGTCATGTTACACGCATGGAAGAAGCAAGGTTACCCAAGAGACTCATGGGTTCAGCAATAGAGGGTAGCAGGAGTCGGGGAAGACCAAGGAGAAGGTACCTGGATTCGGTTAAGAATGATTTTTAAGTAATAGGCTTAACATCAGAAGAGGCATCAATGTTAACACTGAATAGGGGATCATGGAGGAATTTTATAAGTGGGACTATGCTCCAGACTGAACGCTGAAAGGCATAATCAGTCTTAAATGATGATGATGATGAGTGTTCTGACTGACTTGATGTGGCCAACCGCGAATTCCTCTCTTGTGCCAAGCTCTTTATCTCAGAGTACCACTTGCAGCCTGCGTACTCAGTTACTTGCTGGATTTATACCAATCCTTTGCAGCTCCCACTAGTACCATGGATCGAGCGTGGTGGTTCAGTGGCTAGTACACTGGACTCGCATTTGGGAGGCTCAAACCCGCGTCCGACCGTCTAGATTTCGAATGTCGGCAATTACCCTAAATCGCTTAATGTAAATGCCGGGGAGGTTTCTTCGAAAGGGCACCCCGCTCTCTCCCTTCATTCTTCCCTACGCCGAGCTTGTGCTCTGTCTCTAGTGACCTCGTTGTCGACAAGACGTTAAACACTAATCTGCTCCTCCTCTAGTACATGGAAGTCATTCCTTGATGTCTTAGCAGGTGTCCTGTCATCTTGTAGCTTCTCCTTATCAGTGTTTTCCACATATTCATTTCCTCTAAGATTTTGCGCAAAACCTTCTCATTCATTGTCTTATCAGTTCATCAACATTCGTCTGTAGCACCACACCCCAAATGCTTCGAATCTCTTCTCTTCAAGTTTTCTCACAGTCCGTGTTTCACTACCACGCAATTCTGTGTTCCAAATGTACCTTTTCAGAAATATCTTCCTCAAATTAATGACTATGATTGATACTAGTAGACTTTTCTTGACCAGGAATGTCCTCTTGCCAGTGCTAGTCAGCTTTTGATGTCCTCCTTGCTTTATCAGGCCATGTTTATTTTTCTGCCTGAAACTAAACTTCGGCAGAACTGGCCATGAAGGCCCAACGGTGCCGACCGGCCGCCTTGTCATGCTGAGCCCAAAGCCGTCATGGGATGCTAATATGGAGGGGCATATGGTCAGCCTACCGCTCTCCCGGAATATCTCAGTTTCGGAGACCGGAGCCGCCGCTTCTCGGCCCAGTTCCTTCTCAGTTTAAGAAACAGTTCAAATGGCTCTGAGCACTATGGGACTTCTGAGGTCATCAGTCCCCTAGAACTTAGAACTACTTAAACCTAACTAACCTATGGACATCACACACAGCCACGCCCGAGGCAGGATTCGAATCTGCGACCATAGCAGTCGCGCGGCTCCAGGCTGTAGCACCTAGAAACACTTCTCAGTTTACCTCACAAGGGCTGAGTGCATCCCCCTCCTCCCCCCCCCCCCCCCCCACTTGCCAACAGTGCTCGACAGACGCGATGGTTACCCATCCAAGTGCTAGCTCAGCCCGACAGTGCTAACGGGAACCAGTGTTACCACTGAGGGAAGGCCGTAGGCTTAGAGTGCTGCCTTAAGTTCATCTACTTCGTGACCATCAATCCGGATGTTAATTTTCTCGCCGTTCTCATTTTTGCTACTTCTCATTACTTTCGTCTTTCTTCGATTGACTCTCAATCTAAATGTGAATTTAATTAACGCGCTAAACTCCTTTCTGTGTACATCGTCCCAGGAATCATAAATTGCCGTCAGGTACCATATGTTCTACCACTAAATGTATTTATTTTAATGTTCTCTAACCTCTGTATTAATTTGAAAAAATAGTTTCGGTTTAAATGACTCTGAGCACTATGGGACTGAACATCTGAAGTCAGCAGTCGCCTATAACTCAGAACTACTTAAACCTAAGTACCCTAAGAGCATCAAACACATCCATGTCCGAGGCAGGATTCGAACCTGCGCCTAGAACCGCTCATCCACACCAGCCGGACAAATAGTTTCGGAACACTCCGTATGTGTAGTGAGCTCGAGGCGTCAAAATTATTCAGACGTAATAAACGTGAAGGAAGAATGCCCGGTAAGGCGAAAACAATAGAAAATGAGTCACTATGTCAAGTACGGAGATTGCGACGCACCACTTGTTAGAATATACGATTTATCTAATTTGAAACAAAATATTTCTGTAAGACATAATTCTATCATCCTGTTGTTAAGAGAATAATGCATGTCTATTTTCGACTGTTTCTAAGGACATTATATTGTCAAGAACTTGTACAACAGAAACTTTTCTACGTGAGAGATGTCTTTTTAAATTAAATGTCGTTATGTCGTTTATTTGTACAACCGATGCGTCACAGTCTCCGTACTGTTATTTTTCTGTGTCTACATCAAAGTTTTTGAGGTGTCTAATACGACGTAAGACGAAGCCTGGGCGAGATAAATGTCGTATTAAACGAGTACAGTGCTGTATGCAGATGCAAAGACGTGAGCGGGCGGCAGAAGGAGCAGCAACAGCCCGGCGAGGCTGGCAGAGCGGCTGCGAGCGCCGCCCACGGCCGAAACCCCTCGGCCGGGGCGGCTGTCACGTCGCTGCCGCGTTTCGCCGCTGCGCCCCGAGCCCCACGCGTGAGATCGAGTTTCAGAGGGTCCGCGGCGATTGCGGAAACTGGGTCGCACGTGAGCCCAGCGCCGACTCGGCTGCTGCTGCCACGCAGGCGTCGGATGTGCTTCGGCACGTGTGGGTGCTTGTGGCTCAGGAAGAGGGAGAGGTCCACAGGAAGTTCCTTCACTGCTTGCGTTGCTACTGTCATCTACCTCTCCTTGCTCTCTCAAATATCGCTAGGCAGTTAGATGTCCGTCTTTTCGTGTTATATTCCTTTTATTCTTCAGCAGTATGATCATACTGGAACGATAGCTGAAAAAAACTTGATTACACTCCAAGGGTAAAAAAAGCGACTGTCCTGGGGGGAGTTTGCTGAATGGGGTGGAAATTGGTAGATGTGCCGTACATGTACAACACAAGTGATTACAGTTTCCGAAATATTGGATAATTTATTCATGAGAAAAAGCTTCGCAAATTGAGCAAGTCAGTAATGCGTTGGTCAATGTCTGGTGCTTACGCGAGCACTTATTCGGCTTCGTGTTCATGGTAGTATCATTTGGCAAGAACGAAGACAAGCAGTAGAAGCTCTCGCTGTGTGCGAGTAGGCATTGTCTTGCTGAACTGAAAGTTCAGGATGGCTTGCCATGAAGGGCTACTACAAAAAGAAATGACACCCCACCTGGTTATTGGGCCGTATGGCTGGTGACAGGTTAGTATCCCAGTGCTGTGCGGGGCGTCTCCAGATGTGTCTCTCCTGGTCATTTTGGCTCATTTCGAAATGGGGCTCATAGATGAAGACAATTCTACTCCATTCAGTGAGATTCCAGGCCATCAAATAAGTTTCCTGAAAAGTCTGAGATTGTTGTGGATCTTCAGTTATGAAAACCGTCTACATCGCTTATAAATTACTGTTTGGGGACGCCCCAGACAGCGCAGGGATACCAGCCTGACAGTCGTCCGCCACAGGTCACGACAGCCATGAGTACTGGTCTGGGGTGCCACTTGTTTTCATAGCAAGACCCCATTGGTTCCCCTTGTTGCTCTTCAGGGAGAACCATGCTGGACTTTCTTTTCAGTAAGATAATGTGCGCCGGCACATGGCGAGAACTTCTGTTGCTTGTTTTCCTGCTTTGAAACCCTACCTTGGCCAGTAAGGTCGCTGGAACTCTCCTCAACTAAAAACTTTTGGGGCATTATGAGGAGGGCTCCCAAACCAGTTCTGGATTTTGATGATATAATGCACCAATAGGAAAAAAAATTGGTCCCAGCTTTCTCAGGAGCACAACCAACGACTTTATCGTTTAATGCCAAACCGAATTACTGCTTACATAAGGGCCAGAGGTGGAATAACATGTTACTGACGTGCTGTTTGTGAAGCTCACCCTCCTGAATAAATCATACGATATTTCTGAAACTGTAATCATTTGTTTGTCTGTACATGTAAATAACATCTACCGATTTTCGTCCCATTCGGATAATGTCTTCGTGGTGCGTCCTTCTTTATTCCTACGGTGTATTCAAATAAGTTCTCTGAAAGAGCCTGGGATGTTTTGTGATGAAAACCGCTTTCGTTCACTTAATAAATTACTGTACTTACGACATAGTTTCGGCTATTGTCATTATCAGATCCAAACTTAAAACTTGTAAAATATTGCTCAGTGTGAAGTGAGTTGATGCCAAGCTCAGACACAACTTTAATTGATTGGCACTGGACGACGTTTCACGAGTTCCATATTTGTATATGATAACAACAGAAGTCGAAACGAAGTTATGTGTAAAGTAATATTCAGCGATCTAGGAAGGGTTTTTAATCGCAAAAAACTTGTATATGCAAAACATTCTTCCCAGCTACTACCTATTTACTCGGCCTTTAAAGGATGCTCTATTTCGAAATACGAGGGGCATTCAGTTGAAAGCAGGTCAGTTTTGTTCAGGATACACCTTCATCCAATGCTACGGCTTTACACCACCTGACCTGCAAAGCCAGTATGCCAGTTGGTACCACTCTACAGGTCGACGTCGGAGTCGACCTCTTACTGATATGAAGTTTTGTGACCTCCTTTCGGGTGCGCTGATGTGTGTGACACCTTGTGTTGCTATAGAGAAGGAGAAGTTCGTTTGTATTTTTGAAGCGACGAACACGATGGAGTCGTTTCTTCAATTTCACAGCTGCGTGCGTCCGGCGGCAAGTGGAAGGTCGGACAGGTTCGCGCGACCTTCACCAGATGATTACAGACGACTCGTCCAGCTACTCACCGTGCTATTTGTTCACTGCCAGGTCTCCGTAGACATTGTGCAAGCGTCTATGTCATCTGCGATGCTCTGCTTTACCGCCAAAAGAAATTCAGTGACAGCTCTCTGCTCCGAACACACCTTCGTTACAAACTACACTTTGAAGGCTACATCTAGTGCCGCCACCTATGGGAATTTCATAAAACTATGGGACATAAAGCGCGAATTTTCCACGATGTCCTAAAACGAATTCTTAATTTTGTTTTCAAGCGAAATGTACCAAGAAAAAGAAATATGTTGCACTACTTACTGAACGCCCCACGTATACAGGGCGATTCGACTAAGATGTTCACATGTTCTAATGGTTCTTGCTGCTCGATCTTTGAACTTCGTGGCGTTGCTCCTAGTTGTACTTCCAGCCGCTAGCAGAATCACTTAACTGCTAGCGATAAGCGATGCGCGAATCAAATTTCTGGTCTTAGTGCTACATAGATTTACTCTAAGACATTTCTTAGAGGATCGGGGTTCATCTCCTACACTTCTAAATAAGAATCACTAACCTTACTTCGATCACCGAAACAAGGTTAAACCTGTCACTGATCTAAAACCAGTCTTTAATGCCCCGAAGCTACGTGATTACATTACGAAAGATTCAGATATCCGATAATTGGACTGGAAATCCACAGACAGTTCATACTATTGTACTTTGAAAAATTTCCGTTCTCAAGGTGAAAATGGCAACCCTTGTCAACAAAAGTTGGGAAAGTTGATTGAACATGCGTATCAAGACACCTACATAAATTTCAGTCATTTTCGACGTGCAGCTGTTGTTTGACAGTCGTTTCAGTGAAGAGATGATGTGTTTCTGTGAAAATGGACAAAACCGATCATCGAGCTGTCATTAGATTTTTGTTTTTGAAAAACAATACGACTACTCAAATTAAAGATGAGTTGGACGCTGTATATGGAGAAAAATGGTTGAAATGGCTCTGAGCACTATGGGACTTAACATCTGAGGCCATCAGTCCCCTAGAACTTAGAACTACTTAAACCTAACTAACCTAAGAACATCACACACATCCATGCCCGAGGCAGAATTCGAACCTACAACCTTAGCGATCGCGCGGTTCCAGACTGAAGCGCCTAGAACCGCCCGGTCACAAAGGGCCGGCAACTAGCACAACACAGAGATGATGATTGCAGAACGCTGAAGTTTTTTAGACAATTACGCTCGCGCGTAATTTATCTTGAGTTTGAGAAAGACAGATAGTTACCATTTTTCACTTTTATTGGTTCAGATCAGTTATTCTGACTCTCGAGACGAGATCAAGTAAAATTATTTGTTCGCATCGCATCCTCTCTGAACTATAGAGGCACCACTTCCCATCTTCTATTAACTGATTTCGTGTCACAGTCAATTTTTTTGTAAGAAACGATGATTGTAATTGCTATGGAATGAGATTCACAATATAATTTTGAATGCAATCTCTTTTCAGTCAGTTTGTAAGTTGGTTTCTACAAACATCTCCTTATGCAAATTTTGCTTTGGATTTGTGTGTCACCACGATGCACCAAATGGAATAAATTTACTTAATAGTAGGGCATAGTACGCTTTTACAGCTGTTCTTCATTGAACTGCAGTGTGGAAGGTTTCTCTTCCTAGCCGGTTTACTGCTGCACTACATTTTTATTTTCCCCACTTCCGAGCAGTATCAACCTTTTTGGTACAAGATATGTCATCAGAATTTCTTACAGACAGTTTAATACCAGTCAGGACATGGTAAGATCATTTACTGTTGAGCCCTGCCATTCAAAATTGTTAACAGGTTCAGCTTAGGTAAATTTTTGTGAAGATTTTGCTTCATATGCAGATAGTCTTAGTCTGACAGTGTAGCGTTACATTCGTATGTGCATGATTCAATGTTCGATTTTTTAATTTGGTCAGCTTACGACCTAAATTTAGAAGGCATTTTCACATAACCGTTTTGGACATTTATTCTTTCAAAACTAGATTTGTAATTTTAAGTAGATTTCTTATTCTGTTAGCTTTTTGTACCGGAGCTGAATTCATGTATTGTAGTACTGTTCAATGCACTGCACAGTACAGAATTTCACAGGATAGCTTATTTAGCACACAGTCTTACGTTTTATAATTATTTTAGATAAATGCTGATTACAATACAGTTATAGAATGTCATTTGTATTTGGCGACTCTTTTCATCAGATAATCACACCACTTACATTGTTTGGATTCCGTTTCAACATAGGCATAAGTGAAAGTTTTAGAACATTAAATCAGGTTGTTGTTTACAACAGCAACACAAAAGAGCACCAAAACAATAACAGCACTTCCACATAGGAATTAATAGGTGTTCCAGGAATGATATGTTACAATATTTCCGGGCCCGTGTAAAATACTGCAGTTCTCTTTACGCTCAAACGAAATGCAAGGAAGTCCTTACTAAACAATAGTCTCTTGTCGCAACGATATTGGCATCAAATTACCTTTTCTCAAATGAGGCTACAGTTATTCCTGCTGTTGGTATTGCAGATTTCAAAAAGACGAATACAATGCCTTTTCACTCCTCTAAATCCTATCAGTAGTTTCCCAGAAATTACAATCTTTAAATTTTAGGATTTATCCATTTCTATTGTGAAACAGGTTGCTGTTTTTTACGGAGTGTTGATGTTCAAAACAGATAAACGTTATTTCCAAGTATTGTAAAATATTTTTATAGGATTTAGATGCGCGAATCTCGAATTTATACGTCTCTTTGCACTCTACCATACTAAGAGCAGAAATAATCTCCTTTTAGAAAAGCGACATTGATAAAAACATAGCTATAGCGGGGAATAAAACATTCAAGAAGTATGGGAAGCGGAGCATTTAGTAATACAAACCTTGCATCAGGCTCACCTAAACTATTATTACTGCGAGAAGTTACACGATTCTCTGCATCAAATTCTCGTAGTAATAGTCCTCACAATATTACGTCACATTTAAGCCAGGTGCGGTTGGTAGAGTTGGAGGACTGAAGGTACCACCGCTAATATTGCCGGAATATTTCACGGCTTTACAGATGTGCAACAAATATGAGGATGATACTGGTTTAAATATTACACTCCTGTAAACTTAGTATGTTGTGAATTATTATTTTAAAAAGGAAGTTTTCACTCTTTTGTGTGCTGCCCTCTAGTGGTAACTGAAAAATAAATTCTGATAAGAGGAAATTAACTGGAGTTCCATTAGCTAAAAGAAGCAGCCAAGTGAAAAAATACAAGTTTAAATTATCACACGGCACACATAAATTTAACACTAAGAGAGAAAACTAATAATTCAAGACATTGCCTAACCTTATTTGATGCCGTGGAGTAGACTGACCACTCACGTCGTTTGTTGACAGTATGCAGACAATTAACACTAAGCGTTGTGCACAGAAGTGCTGCCCGGAAACTGCGTTAACAGATCAGCTTAACAGATCTCAGGGGCTCACGAGTGGCTGCTACAAATTCGGACAGCAATGACATTCTGCAGCGGCTAGCAAACGATATGTCGGCGGTCTTGTATTTTTCCTAGCTTCACAATGTCTTTCCAGTACAACTGCCTGTTACAAAATCATTCGAGAAAGTGATCATTAAGAGAGAGCATGCCTCAGGAGAGAGAGACATCGAGAGAGAGCTATCCAGACGCCGCTCATATTAATATACAGGTAAACAACTGAAAGTGACTTAGGTGTCATTTTTCCTCGGTCTCTTGTTGCTCTTGCGTGGAAAAATGTTCAAGAGACATCGCTGAGCACCTTTCCTGCGCGGCTGATTGCATAAAATTTGATTGTTGACGCCGCTTTCACTGCGTTTGATGCATAATTTGCCAATTAAAAAATACAGTTGCTCTCTTTCGCTAATTTTAACATCTGTATGATCTCTGACTTCTAAGAATTAATGTTACACTATAAGACAATTTAAAGACAATACGCAGAATTACTAAAAAAACAGCATTTCTTATGTAGGTTTAGATAAATTATCTTAGTTTTGGGGTTTAAATTTATTTACACATAAAAAGAATCGTTTTATTGTCCCATTGAAAGATACTTTCTTAATTTTATAACATAGTTAGAATATAAAAAGCAAAATTCATTTGAATGTAGAAGTCAGGTAGCAGGTAAATTTTACATAGGAACTTCACTTTTTAATTTCATTTGGTTATTGGCCGTGATTACGAAAATCGTCTTTCATTTTTAAAGTCAAGTGATCAGTCATCTTATTAACCCTTAGTTGGTAACATGTGAAAAATTGCTTTTCACAGTAACATCAATCTGAGAGAGTAAGGCGACCAAATTTTTCAAAGAATTTCCACTGTAGTCAATATCGAAAATAAATAACAATTCAAAGTTTTACTGAAAAATTAATACTAGCCTTTTTAAATTGTTTTTCAATCTCATTTGGCAATACAATAAGAAAAAATTTATAAAACTGAGTCGTAATTTTTACATGAAATAGTTTATGAAGTATATTACACCTTTCCAAAATTCACAGGATTTAATATTACTGTTTCAAGTGAAATAGTTTCTAAACTTGACATGTGTTTTCTCAAATGTCTTGCAAAGAAATGGAAAAAATTTCAAACTTCCTTCACTCAGTTTAAATATTTTCATGGAGCACTGTGAGCAGGTGGGTTTATCACATTTCACACACTTGTATGCCGTCATTCTGTTCAATCTGTAGGGATAATGATGACAATTTCCTCTCTTTCTAGCTTGTTGCTTATTTTTCTTTTTGTTGGATTCCCATCTCTTTGCTTCTTACCCAAAATACCTGAAATAATTTTCCTAAGGTGATCCCGTAGGTTTGGAATTTGCAGCCTTCTCTGCATACGTCGTCTGATTAAGTTCATTCCAGTGCTCTTCATGAATTCAAATCTTGACATTCGTACCTTTATGAAGATGCATTTGCGCAGCTCACAGATATTAGAAAGTAAAATACTGCCAGTGGCCATCTTCATGTCTAGAGCGCCTACACCAGATTTTGTGGCATTATAGAGACTTTGTTGCAACTTTCAACAGTAACCTCAGTATGGGGCATTGAAGAAAGCGCTAAAACTGCCTTAGGTTTTTTTGGGACAAAAAACAATAACGTAAGACCCTTAGTAAAACCTTAAATACTGGAGTACACATCTTTCTTTGGTTTGGGAACAAACTCTTTTGGAACTTCTCTTTTGTTGGATTTTAGAGTAAATATGCCAATCTATTTTTCAGCAGCTCCTTACACAATTCAGTGGAGGAAAACCAATTGCCTGTTGTGCTATTTCCCTTTGTCTCGTAAATATGTTTGGAAAGACGAATCACAGACTGTGTTGGCTTTTGGAACTTTTTCTCTTAGATAGTGTTGCTCCATCACTATCTTTCCCGACACAAATATAAGCATTAATACATGAAGAATGTGAATCTATGAGGCACGTGACTTTTATGCCATATTTAGCACGTTTCTTGGGCATTAAAGTTTTGAATCGGCATCTGCCTCTAAATGGGATGCATGAGCCCCAATCGAATATACCTTCTGACAATTAGAAATAAAAATGGTGAAAATATTGGACACAGCTGCTGCAGGATCATCTCTTTTCCTTTGTTCGCGAGTATATGCATTATCAAATCTGAGAGCCATCAGTAAAACTTCACATCGTTTTAGAGACATGGTTCACAAAAATGGGACGTCCAGTACAGTCATGTGCGGAAAATGATAGCAAGTCTTCACGTCCAGTCCTCAAAATGGAACACAGCACCATCGAGCCAATCACTGCCTCAATTTCAGTTTTGTCTATATCTTCGTAACTGGAAGATGAAGGATTTTGTAATTTATTCCTTATCCCTTTTAGTTTTGAGTTGGTATGTAAGACTGTCTCGTCCAATATCCTAGTTTCTTATGGGTTTGGATTGTTACCAACCTGATTGGCAGGGCCTAATTTTTCTTAAATTTTTTTGGTGTCTTAGTACCGCAGTTGGGCCCTCTGGAACTCCAACTGAAGCAGTTCTTCTTGCAATGATAAATTGTGTCATTTCTGGTGTCTTCATGTTCCCTATTCTCTAGAGAGTCAACACCACCTTGTTCATTCCCAGACGCGCAGAGAAAATCATTCACATGTATTTTAGAATCACTGTCATGGTCTGAATCTGATACGTGACCTTCCTCAGGAACATAAGAATCGAATCATCATCGCTTTCTTCAAACTGCTCTAAAGCCATCTGAACCATTCTTTTGCTTCCTTGTGGCACAAAAGGTATCCCTCCTCTAGGAGCCACCTACAGGTAATGAGATATTTGAAAAGTAAGGAGTATAACACAAAAAACTTACTCGCTTAGAGTAATATCCGTCTGTCAGACGGAGTAAAAATCTTACCTCTACAGTAATATCCGCTGTGACATGATGTGACTGACGTTTGTGCGCGAGTTAAGCAATGACGTCGACAGAGTAGCAAGCTCAACTCACGAATAAAGCATAGCTGAAATATCAGACCCAAGTAACAATTCATGTCTGTCAACAATACTTTGAGAGCTTTTACACCCGCCTAAGAGGCAGATATCACCAACTGAGGCTTAAGAGTCCCACAAATTATTGTACAAGTCACAAAAGTTCCATAAATGCTATTTCATCTCTAAATAGCTTTAACAAATGAGAAAACATACCGATTTTATTCTTTACTGTGCTCCTGGCATGCTTTTGTCCATGTTTCATGAACAAAATCAGTCTTCTTTGCACATTTAATTAGTTAAAAGTCCGCTGATCGAACGTATTGGCGCAGCGCACAGTGGTGGCGCGGTGAGGAAGGTCTTTGTTCCCAGTGCTCAGTCAACTGTGCAGGCAAGTGAAGAGCGTCGATCAGCATTGGCAGCACCAGGTCGACGTAACGCCATCTCGTAGGAATGACGTCACTCAATCGCGCCTCACGTCGTGCACCCTGCTGCTGCCGGCCGGTGGGACGATGAAGGCGAGCTCGCTCCGTGTACACGATTTGAGCTGGGTTGCTGCGTGGACACAAGTGGTGCCAATCCACGCAATGCTTATTGCGATCATGAAATACATAAAACTCAGCATACTCATCCTTTATATATCACTACGCACTATAGTATCCTAAGAAAAATATTCTGATCAGCACATGTGCTGTGTTGTGTGGTAAGTGTCCCTCTAGCATGACTGTGAACTGTTACTGTTCCCACTAACGCTTTACCAATTCACACAACTGAAGTTTGTCGCACTGATTTAAAATGGTTCCCAGTTTGAATAACCCTACAAACGTGTCTCAACACTGTCTGTTACAATTATTAGTTCGGTTATGCGTGTGTTTTTAAACAGTTATATATTAAACGTCTCTACTAACACAGTTTATTCGTCACATTGTTGAGTTCCATCACGTGTAATCACACTGTTTATGTGTTGTCGATATTACATCGCCCCAACTCTGTGTCTTTAGCTAAATTAGTGACAGTTTCTGCTTTAAAAGTTGCGTATCACCAAGCGGAACTTCATTATAACTTCCACAAACGGTAAGTTCTATCCTAGACATTGTTCGTCACCTCTTCCGCGTGATTTTTTAAGCTTTATAAACACTTCAAAGTACAAATTTCGCACTCGCTTGAGTGTCCCATGTTCGCTTAATAGTGCACGTAATTGTCCACATGTCCATGTGGCACCATTTGCGTCGCATGTAAACAGTCACTTTTGCAAATTTCGATCTTATTTACAAGTAAGTCCTTGCTACCAGAAATCGATATACAAAATATGCAACTATTTATAATATATACGCATATTAAACTGGTTTGCACTGAAACCAGGTCTGCATTGTGGTGCTATAGAATTTACTCCAGCGGTCTGGTTTAACATTCCTACTGAGTGGCTCATATGTAGAAGATCATTGTCAAAACATACATAAGGCCACAACGTTCCAACGATGCTGCTGACAAGATGGTTCTTGCATATGCTGTTATGCATATGCACGATGCTCGTGATAATTTTGCGTCTAACATTTGACGATACCGCTATGGCTGCAGTACATCAGGACATGTTTTTATAAATCAGATCTGCAGATGGTCATTATAGACCGAAACCGGTAGTCTGATGACAAAAGATTTGTGGCCATAGACGTAAAATAAAGGAAATTTATTCTGTATTCGGGTCACTGTTTTATTCGCGACCATGTCGCATGTTGTGAGAGTATGTGTTAGATGAGAGAGGGTGTTAGATGATGATTAGTTTGGGATTAGGAAAGGTAAAGGCACCAGAAAGGCAATTCTGAAGTTGCAGTTGATAGTGGAAGTAAGAAATTCTTAGAGAATTAGGGGTAAGCTGTAGGGAGTAATAACAGTGGACGACCAAGAACGAAGTGCTCGGATTAAAAAAGGGTAAGATAGGTAATATACTCGTAGTCCTTCGCTCCTACTGTCCAATCAGTACACCGAAGAAACAGTGATGGAAATAAAAGAAAGATTCAAGAGGGGAATTAATATTCAATGTAAAAGATATCGATGATACGATTCGCTGATGACATTGCTCTACTGAATGAAAGTGAAGAATTACATGACCTGCGGAAAGGAATGAACAGTCTAATGAGTACAGAATGTGGATTGATACTAAATGGACGAAAGACGAAAGTAATGGGAAGTATCAGAAATGAGAATAGCGAGAAACTGAACGTTTCAATTGATAGTCACGAAATAGATGAAGTTAAGGAATTCTGCTACCTAGGCAGCAAAACTACCATTGACGGAAGAGCAAGGAGGTTACCAGAAAGCTGACTAGCAATGGCACAAAGGGCATTCCTGGCCAAGAGAAGTCTTCTAATATCAAACGTAAGGCTTCATTTGAGGAGAATATTTGTGACAGTGCCCATCTGGAGCACATCATAGTATGACAGTGAAACGTGGACTGTGGGAAAACCGAAACAGAAGAGATTCGAAGCAATTGAGGCGTGATGCTACAGAAGAATGTTAAAAATTAACTGGGCAGATAGGGTAAGGAATGAGGAGGTTCTGTGCCAAATCGGAGGGGAAAGAAATATGTGCGCAACACAGACAAGGAGAAGGGACAGGCTAATAGGACATCTGTTAAAACATCAGGGAATGACTTCCACGGTGCTAGAGGGAGTTGTAAAGGGCAAAAACTTTAGAGCAAGTCAGAGATAGGAGTACATCCACCAAATAACTGAGGACGTAGGGTACAAAGCTACTCTGAGATGAAGAAGTTGGATTTGTGGCGGTCAGCATCAAAACAGCCATGACTTAAAATAAAAGTAAATAAAAAATAAAACGTGCCAGTGGTAACAAAAGATCCGGAGGCTGCTAACAAACTTTGCGCCACCGTGGATGGCATAGAGACTTGGTAAGGGATACGAGAAGCGAGGTAGGCGTTGACGAAGTATAGTGGGCATGATTTATGTGGATCACATCCGTTGATCTACGATGAGTGTCCTAACGTACTGCGCAAGGTGCCGATAGTTAAGGACTGCTGCACAGTGTATGTCGCTGGTGAATTCGACGCTAGGCACTATGGCCCAAAGACGGAGGAGTGACACAAGTCGAATGGAGTCTTGACCCTACATTCATAGCGTCTGATTTCGCGATTTTAATGAGCTTTGGAGAAAAAGGCACTGCACATCGAAACGTAACTCCACGGAATACCATGCCAATAGCCGGCTAGAGTGGCCGTGCTGTTCTAGGCGCTACAGTCTGGAACAGTGAGACCGCTACGATCGCACGTTCGAATGCCGCCTCGGGCATGGATGTGTGTGATGTCCTTAGGTTAGATAGGTTTAAGTAGTTCTATGTTCTAGGGGTCTGATGACGTTGAGTCCCATAGTGCTCAGAGCCAATTGAACCAACCAACCACGCCAATAATTTTCTGAAAAAGATGGCATAACAGAGGTACAAGTGCCAGTGCATGAAGGATTTGTCGACAGTGGGCATCCTTACCACACCGAAAGTGCAATCATAATAGGGCATGTAAGGTGGCCGTTCATCAGGACTTTGCAGGTGTCCCCTCGAAAACGACGTATGACCACGGTAATGAAGGCCAATGGATATCCCACGTTCAGGAGAGTGCTCGTCGCACATGTGTCTTGGCTGAAGACCTAGTCAAAATCCAGGTATGCCAGAACACCCAATAAACTGTCGGACTTCGCCAGGGCTATCACATAACGATATCTCACAAACAGCTAAGATATTATTTGGTACTCCTAAAGACACTTCGACGTATGAGATGTCGCTAGACAGCGTCCAAGGGACTCGTGCTGCAAGAGGTAGGTGAATATTTTCATGTCACAGTTAAGTACTGTTATAGGACGATAATTTTGAAGTCGTGCTTCATCTTCCGGTTTCGGTATAGGGATGTTCATCGCTTCAACGGAGGTAGCAGAAATTGACGTCTCCAGGGAGATCAAGTGTAGGCAGGTGGATCGCCGATATGGAGTTAAAACCAGAACATTCAGTAGAACAGTAGAACTCTGAGGGGAGTGATCTAGTCTTGAGAGATGGATTGCCGATATGGTGTGAATAAAAACTGTAACTTTCGGTAGAATCCTGAAGGGAGTCTGTCCAAGCCGGTGATCTATGCGTCTGACCGTAACTGATGGCGTCAGGCACCTGCTCTTCAGAAAAGTACGTCGTAAAGGTGTCAGCCATGGTGCGGTTAACATACCACAAACCTTCTGTGTGACCTCCATCATGGTAGTCTGTCGGAGTTTTAAGCCGAGCAAAGCATTGTGTAGTGTTCATAGAAGGCTGCACTGATGTCACGCTATGTAGAAAAGCGCCACCCGTCATCCGCATCAATGCTCGTTGGTACCGTCGGTATTCTCTGGTAACATGATGCATGGATGGCCTGTCCATCGTAGACCTATCAGACGTCCGTGTGCGAAAGACTGCAATCTCTAACTATTGGTGCACGTGTGTTCTGATTCGTCCTCTGGTCCGTTTTACCATTATCTGTCTTTGTGGTGAGGGCGCCTACGAAGTGTAGTCATGCAAGAATTTGCAGTAGAAGTCAAGTGACTACCGGCCCCATGCTGTGGCGCCGCGATGCAGTTAAGGTACGGATGATGATCGGTTTGGCAGAAGCAGTCCACCACCGTAATATTGTGGGATATGCTCCTACGTAACGTTCGCTTGAGTGCCAGACATCCTCGATCGCGAGTTTGCAGACGGGCTAAGTCAGACGATCGGCGCGGTGCGGTGTTAAGCATCCAGGGATTCCAGTTGCGTCGCCACACCTTGCAGCGGAGGGGACTGCAGTTATGTAGGCGATATGGGTCGCAATAGGAGTTGGCCACAGCTCTGTGTCTCGCAATGTTGCTGTAAGGTGACGAAACACATACATCCTGTCATTGCGGCTGGATGAATGGCTCGTGTAGTGAGTGAACCAGGGACAATCTCCTCTTAGATGGTCTCAAGTACCCTACCCACCAGTCTGTCCCGATATTCCAGGTCTGCACATGGAGAGTGTTCTAGGAGCTGGTCCTTTAGCGCTAGGACGTTATTACAGCCGCTGTCAGGAAGACCTAGTCATGTCTGCCTATGAGTCACTTCTTCTGAAAACAAAATAAGTCGCGAATCTAGCACTGTGCACTTGAGCGCTATCCCTCTGTCCTTGGGAAGGTGGAACACTTCCTTGAGGAGTATTGCGATGCCGCTGCCAATGTGTGAAACATGAGACATAAACGCGGTGTAACCGTATATGTCAGCTGCTGTGGTGAGCTCTTGTATGAAGGATACATCGACGTCAGTTGAGTTTAACATATCCTGTAACAACCGTAACTTAGGAGGGTGTATATTTTGTTGACTTTTTATAGTCAGAATTCGAAAACCGCGTTCTCTGTGAAGATCGCTATAAGATATTAATGTGTAAAGGCGACCAGCGAGCTGTGACACAAACGCTGCTGCCTACCACTGCGGTCGTTGTCGGTGTGTAGCATAGGAGGCGCCCTCATGATTTTCATTTTTGGTCGACGACATCTCAGTCTCTTCGGCATGGTCCGCCCGTGAGGTACGGGCGGGCGGTGGTTGTGGAGAGGTTTCACCCGTGATGGTATATCGGAGTGACCCATAGGTCAGCTTGTATGACGTAGGATGTCAGGTGCTGTGACCTCTAGGCCGGCAGAGTGTTGCGTAGTTTCGGCTCCTATACTGCTCTCGGCGGTCGGTCGAGGTCCGTCTTCCACGGCTGATGTTTGCAATAGACAGTCATCAGAGGATGTCCGACGTCACTTCTTATGCTTCTGTAGAGCGTGTTGCTTGTGGACATGTGACTCAGAATTGGAATGCGGATCGTGATCTGCCGTCTGAAAGAAAAATAAAGATCACTACAATCTTGATATCTACATACATCGCTCCAAAACCGATGCCGTAAATAGCTGATGTCGAACTGTTTTCGGTTGCTGCTGTTCCTCTGGCAACCCATCGTTCAAAACTCTCCTTGGTGTGGCATCGAAACGTCACGTCTCGGAAGAGAAAGTCGTTCCTTCCTCATGCGAAGATACTGGCCTCACTATCACAGAGTGGCTGAAGGAGAGGGTCGTGGCCCATCACTCCTGTGACTGATCACCCAGTGGGAGTTGCATGATGTGCCGTTGGAGGCACTCCAACCAGAAGTGGTCTACCTTGCTCGTGGCTGTTCGTCATACATTATGATAGGTCGGCAGCCAACAACGTTGATGAATGACGGCATGTGTTTAGTTTATCTTAATTTGCCTGACTCCGTTAAGGACCGGATATGTTGCGAATGTCTTCCATTTTTCGGCTTCGTGGTTCAGCACTTCCCGGTGTTGTTGTATGGCAGCAATGAGTACGTCAGGTGGCGCTTCAAAAGGAAGTACGAAGACACGCTGAGAGCGTAATCCGGACCCAGTGTGACCGATGGTGACTGCTCCTATGTGTCCGTCGGCTTGTTTGAACTTAAATATTCTGTCATATTGCTACACTACGTCATGACAGGTGGCTTCGTTTGTCATCTTAACACATGCGACGCTATTAGTGAAAGAAAGGTGGTTGCCTACTATGTCCTTGGGATCGAGATGAACATCGCGAAGGAAGAATTCGATTTCAAAAGTGCTAGTCATACATAATCCGGAGGAAAACTGAACTTTACAAAGAAGACACCCTCACCGCTACACTGCCGAAAGGCAATTGAACTAGACAGGTGTGCTAGCAGTCACGCCACATTGGCACTTAGGTTACTGCCGCCACACGGACTACGCTAGTATGACTCCCTGCCTGATACGAATTCCAACTGATGCCTCCAACCAGATATCACTGGTATCTGATACCACTTATGCTTGTGGTACAGGGAGGATTGACCCCGCTTCGCTCATTCTTGAAGTTCTATTTCAGTACTGGTGAGTCTCAGCAACAGTGATGCGAGTTTGGAAGGGGAACAGTAAGGTGCTTAGGCGTGAGATGGAATTCATATCAGGGAGTACGTGTACCTGTGGTAGCGAAGTGTTAGTGTCGTAACGGCTAAGGACCCGTCCAATAAGCAGCAGACCCGATTTAGAATCCCAGCACTAGTACAAAATTTAATTCAGTGCTTCAGCCTACGTCATTGTTGCAGATAAAAGTGAGGCTTTTCTAAAAATATGTGAATCCCTTAGCTGAGGCGGGGCTTGTGTACCAGGTCGATAATCACGTAGTGGAATGTGGGAAACCGCCTGAAAACCACGTCCAGACTGGCTGGCACACCGACACTAGTCGTTAATCTGCTTGGTGCATTCGATCTGTGACCAGCGCTCTTCCCCAACCCGGAAGCGGCGCTTTGACACACACAGATATTGTTTGGGTCCGTGAGTGTACTTTCAATAACCATTTTGTGTTTTCCGCTGCTTCAGACTTATACTAAAATGATAAGCACACTGCAAAAAGAAATTGATCGTTCCAGGTGATATCGTTTCCAGCCTTGATAATGGCGAGGAACACATAGGTTTCTGTAGGTGTGCCATATCCTGTTGAACCCGCTTATCGATGAAGAGATTCCGTAGAGATACCACATCATGGCTATAACGACTGCAGTGATCCTAATAGCACTAAGTTTTTAAGTTAAGAGAGATGATTAGCTGGCAGTGAAGGTGCTATAAGGTGTCTGACTGTTCGTCAAACCAGAAACGTATGCCAGCAACCCGGTGAACACGGCTGTTGCCAAACAGGAAGACGGTAGTGCCCACAGTGTACCCATTATGAAGACGGAGAAGGAAGGTCAACACTTGGTAACGGAGAGTGTTGAAATAATTCCCCCATTTCATGTTCACGGTAACCCGAATGAGTTCGTCAGTCAGTGTACTAAAAACACTCCTTCAAGAAAATTACAGAACAGCCTCCTACACCCTCCACACGCTGGGGAATGGTGTTCTACAACATCGGTGAACAAAAATGGCCTTGGCATGCAGTTCCGTTCCCAATATTTTCCCTAAAACTGCACTGATAGCACGGATTACTGTCGTATTTGAAACTGTTTGTGGTTACCAAATATGATAACAATTTTTTATTTTCTTATGGTAGGTGGCAACTACTCTACGCCGCTTCAATGTGGGTCGTCCTGCTGCCAGCAATCCCTGAATAATGAATCGGCTACCATAAAACCAAGCAGTTGTACTTCACCGACTAGGACACGCGTCCCAGTCATAAATTTGAAATAGCATCCCATTATGGTATGCAGCTGATGTAGGCAGCTGTAGAGTGATTCTATAGCAAATTGTATCCAGAAGACGTAAGTGGCCTAGGACATCTAGGTGATGCTCTGTACTTGTCACAAGAGACAAAAATTAACGTTTGCAGGGCAGGGCAGGACAATTACAGTGTCGTTTTATCCACAAATGAGTTCTCATTCGTCTGCAACTTTGATAAAAGATCTGTGAATGTTATATGAGGAGCTGTAACTCGTTGTCATCAAAATAACTCCCGTGAAACAAATTATTTCGAGCGAAATCGCGTCAATGTCTGAAGTAGACTTTCTTTATATTGGCTCACAGACGGTAATGTATTTCGACATGAAACTGTACCTAAAAATTCTTATACATGTAACAACTACTATACTTAGATATGTTCTTACGATAGCACAGTAGATAAAGATTTTGTCTTACAAGACGTGAAAATTAATAACGCTTTGCAATATGTATATTAAACTTCTGTTGTTATTAACTGCTCTTTTACAGTATACCTGCTCGCAACAGAAATTGATCTTTCATAAACGTTATCATATTGAAAACGCCTGTAGCGCAAATGCAACCTCGTCGTTGCGCAGGCCTTTAATTTGAGTTTTGCCTTTACGACTGCATTAGTCCGAAGTTAACTGTTGATAAATGTTGAAGTTTAAAGAAATTTACATACATATTAAGAACAGACTCGCAGTACAGCTAACTCTAACAATATTTTTCATAAAAATTACTTCCAAGTCAAGAATGACAGTAACTTTCACAAAATCCCTAGCTCAAATTATCTTCCCTATCTCGTACTGATCTTATTATGATTCAGAATGTAGCTGTGAGAAGTCAGCCAGAGATAGAAATGTCGGGTCAGCAACAGAAATGTCTCTAAGTAGATGAATGTTTTTTCTCCTGAACAGCTCCTTCTAACCTACATGCATGTTTCTGAACAGAAGTAAATCAACGTTTATGTGTCCTGAAATGACTACTTGTAGCCCAATGTTCCTGTTTCTCATTATTATCTTTCTCACTTTTATAGTTTTCTTACAATTCTCAACGAGAAAAACTGGTTTTACGAAACTATACACTTTCTGAATTAAAAGGGATGAAAAACCTAAAGGAGATTACTGTGGTGTAATCAGGCAAACGGAAACTGTAAACATATGGGTATATCTTTGATGTTGTTACAAATAGTAAGTTAAAACCAATTCATACATGTTGGCTACTGATGGAATCGTGTATACCACTGGAGCTAACCCATCAGTGTTCTGAAGATGGTGTACTGAAAAACCGGAACTGGTAGCCATATAATAAATGACACAGTAAGAATGGCGGCAGGCATTCCATTTCATTATTACGATAAGTGCTTTGATCAGTGATTTATACAGTCAGTTCACTAAAGACACTGGACTTGGATCTTTGGGCTTTTCGGCACACGTGGTGTTACACGTTATGGAATCAGTATTGTAGACATACAAACTGATGTAACTGAGATGTTAACTCTGTTGAGGAAATTACTCGAAACTACTTGACGTCTCACAGCATATTTGTTCCTTATTTGTTTGTTCTTCTTTTCTGCAAAAATTAGTAATTCAAGGTGCGAAGGCCATACTGTTGTATGTTCCAGTTCTCCAGAATACCCCGTCTGCCTCCCTTTCACATTGATTCACAACACGATTGAGTGTTGTTCTCATCGACATTATACGCTTTACTTGTTTGACTGCGTAGTTCAGTACGGTCAGTAAAAGGAGGTAAAGACTCGAGACACTTTATCGATGTAATAATGCTGATGGGAATAAAAGTTGTATCTATTATCTACACGGAGAACGTTTGAGGTATATCATTTTTCGATGATACTTCTTAGCAACCCTTATGTTAAATGGACAACTGCGACCAAATGTTGGAAATGGAGAGGAATGACCAATATAACAAAAAATTCATATAAAATTAGCTACTTCCATAGATATAAAAAACTAGTTAGTTTGCCCATTTTCTATTATTATGACGTTCTATAATAGGCTCCAAAGACAAATTTCCTTTCCTTACTACGAATCTCTCTCGATTCTAGCCTGCAAAATATCCTGTAAAGTGAAAATCATTTCTTTTTAACTATTTTGAGCACTTTTGGTGAGATAGGCCCATCTGTTGAAAGCAGCTTTGAAGAGTTTATTCTACCCACGTCGTCAAACTTCTACTACAGTCAATTAATGCACGACAGCCTGCCTGGACAGTCTGCAGCAACGGAAAGGGAAAAATTTTGATAAATATAATTTCTAGTCTACAGATTTCCTACCGTTGTTCAGCGCTACGTCTAATGATGAAATAGCATAGTAGTCAGTAACAGGTAATGGACCACTAGTAACAACAAGCATAGCAATACTGCCACTTACTTAAGAAGTATGGAACCCTCTTCATTGTCGAGCCACACTAATCCATCCTTGCCTATTGCCAATGGATAGTAATTGATGAGAGGAACGAAAAGAAATCATCATTTCCATATTTCATTTTCATTCGTGGCTGAGAAATTGCGAATTAGATGTAGTTTTGGGGGCTGCATACATGTACCTATAGTACCCTTCTACATATTTGTGTCTCCATATAGAATGTCTTCATTTACGGTTACGAATAGAAGACACTGTTAGCGGCGTTGTTTTTTCATTGCAGTTAACATAACGTCGACATACCACAGGTCAAAAGGAAAGTATCTACTGGGCTTGTGCTATAACACTGATAAACAAAAGAAACTTGGGGTAAATTTTGACTTACACATTGAACGACAAAGTTCTTATTTTTAACAGAATCATCCGGTTTACAATGTTCAATATTTTACAGACATGCACATGCAACCCTGTGGTAGATGCAGCAAGACCTTGACGTCGGCCAGTAGAGTGGTAGCATGCAGGCATACAGGCTATTCCAGTAATGATGTGTAGTGCCACCTCACTGATGGGAGATTATGTTAAAAAAAGGGTTTTTAGACAAAAGAGTAGGTAATAATGCGCTGTATTGGAACCCTGAATAAAACCAATCTGTTTTCAGAAAAAAATGTGTTGCATTACTGAATAAACGCCTCTCTTATAACCTCGTGGTACTTTTAGGATTAAAATTTTCATTTACCTGTCATAAATGTTTACTTGCCCTCCACCAGAGGCACTACAAATATCCTGACGATAGCCAAACTCCTTCTATAATTTTCCATATAGCGTCACAATTAATCCAACATTGTTGAACGGGGGGCGGTGGTGTGGGGAGGAGGGAGGGCGGCTTATAAACGGAGTACTTCGTAAGTCAAAATCAAAATGCCTCATACTGGAAGACCGGGCGACCTCTGAAACAAGTGTGAGATGCGTTTCGAACGCCCTTTGCATTCCATCCATCATTGGGCACCTCGCTGCTCTTAATGCAGATTTTCTGTCCTGTTAAAACGTAAACGGTTCCCCAACGGTGGAGAAATCATGATCGACGGATGAGTGAGCGAGAGAGCCACACCAGAAGACTATTACCGGCAACTGCATTAAACGACACCACACAACTGGCACCAGGTTAATCATTTAGTTTCAACACATAAGTTAAAAGTTACTCTGAGTCACTATATTGATTTTTGTAAAAGATATGCTCTTGGAAAGGCGAATGAATCTTGCAACTCTTTGGGCGATGAATCAGATAAACCATTTATAACTTATTTAACAACTTCACAATAGTCTGAGTAAGTTTAATTATTGCATTTGTACAGGTGATAGACAGAAATATTGAAACACCACAAAAATTGAAATGGGGTGGCTAGCGGGGAGCTGGGAGCGGTAATTGGGGTGAAGGAAAACATTGACATTTGCGCCAGAAAATATGTTTATTTGTAAACATCAGTTAAAATTGATTACCATAAAAATTCAGATATTCCACTTCGCTTTTAATGAAAAAGCACTTGCTTATGGCAGGAACATGAATGAAAAAAAATTGAAAGATTGAAAATGCTAGTTAGTGCGTAATTTAGTAAAAGGACTTCTGAATGAAAACAATAACCAAGCAAATAAACAACAATTTCAACACATTGACATATCAATAACAATTACAGGAGGTATGTAGAAGTGAAATGTAATAAGTTGTAGTCTTTGCTGGACCTGGTTCACTGAGTATCAGACAAACAGTACGAAAACAGAGGAAAAAATTACATAAGGCATATTAAAGAGAAGCAACATTCAAGATCGTTTAAGAATCGGCCCAGGTGAACCACTGAGCCGTCAGAACCCATGACTATAAGCACATGTGGGAGGAATACTTACCAGTACAATTAAAAAAGTACAAATGACCACAATAAACAAAAAATACTAAAAATGACAATTATTGCGCAAATAAAATTTAAAGTTAATTTCTTTTAATTTTAACAATCTTCAAACAAATGAACAAGACATTAAAAAAGGTACCAATGACTTAGGCCCTGAAAGACACAACTGCCTCATGCGTAACAAAACCACTCCACGGGCTGCAGTTGCACTTCGGCAGAAGAACCCAATAACGCCACTACCGGTACACTTCCCTTGGAAATGACTCTGCTTAAAAATGAGCGCAAGCAAGCTACAGTACCAAGCTAGATGCTCACCAAACAAAACCCTGTCCGTATACCCGAAATCCAGCAGCAAAGGTAAACCAAACGCGTTTTGGAATGCGAGTGTCGTGTTTCTCAGACAATTAAGTGTAGCAGTCAAAGGCCCGCAATATCGAGAAATACACGTCGGAAGGAAGGTCCTTCTCCAACTGACCAAGAGCCAATGTAGCTCGCGACCTTTGGCGCGTGGGCCCGCTCTGCAGCCGCCAGGAAAGAGGTTGCTTAGCAACCACCACAAACGGAGCCTCCCGCTATCGATGACGAATCGACAGTGTAAACGGGTCAGCATAGTACATTACCATGCCCAGTATGGTGCAAGATTACCGATAGCATTCAGTACTGCTTTCAATCGTCTCGTAATGGATAAATAGAAGTCTTACATTGTTTTTAACGGAATTTTATACCATTTGTCCTGCAAAATAGTGGCAAGTTCAGAGGGGCTGATAGCAATCATGCACCATTATCTCCGTAGTAGACCGCGAGGCTCAATAACATTGAGATCTGGTGACTGTGGCGGCCGGGAAAGATTGGAAAATCCACCCTCGTGCTCAGAGAACCAGAACTTGACGACGCGCGCTACGTGAACAGCGGCCCTGTCGTGTTGGACCACAGCAACACCACTGGTGTACATAAACTGTAACATAAGTTGGACCTGATTAGGCAAAATGGTCACATAATCCTTGGCAGTAAAGGAACTTTGCAGAGTACCTATGGAGCCCATGCAATAACACTCTATGGCCGCCCAAATCATCACCGACCCCCCACAATGTTTCACTCTTGGAATATCAACTTCACACAGCACAATTTCGTCCGCGTTGTGACTTAGCGGATAAAGTTTTTCCGCTTTTCCTGTGGGCCGTATAAATTTTCTGTCGGTGGCTCTTGAAATACCAGACACTTCGCATACCTTGGTAACGGCAGCAGCCACCATAAGAGCACCAAGAATGTGCCCAGCTTCGAATTCTCTCAGCTCCGACGTAATGCACTTACAGCTTCACAGAACACCGTTGTGACGACAGTTGATAGTTGAGGACACTGCACAGGTTCCGTCCGTGGTCAAATGTAACAGCACCAGCTGCACACTTGGCTATCATTGCATTTGTGTTAAAGCTGCGTTTCGTCACGTAGTTTTCATGTTTTGTCCAAATACTGTATTAAATAGATGCTTGCAGGGTTATGCCAACAGCCTTGCCGCATGGTAAAACCCGTTCCCGTCAGATCACCGAAGTTAAGAGCTATCGGGCTGGGCTAGCACTTGGATAGGTGACCATCCGAGCTGTCGAGCGGTGTTGGCCAGCGGGGTGCACTCAACAGTTGTGAGGCAAACTGAGGAGCTACTTGATTCAGAAGTGGCGACTCCGATCTCGTAAACGGACATACGGCCGGGAGAGTTGTGTGCTCACCATATTCTCTTCATATTCGCAGCCAGTGACGCTTGTGGGCTGAGGGTGACACAGTGGCCATTCGGTACCGTTGGACCTTCGTCGCCTGTACGGACGAAGTTGAGTTTAGTATAGTATGCAGGATTATGTCATGTATATGTGTAAATGCAACGCCATTCTTCACAACTAAGCTTAATACGACGTTACTGAAGTCGTGAGCTGACAGTTTACTTTTAACAGATCTCGCAGTAGGGTGTCTGTGGATGTGCCGCAATTTACGTAACAGTCGAAGGCATAACCGGCCTCCTGTTTTCCACAGGAGCACAGCGGCGCAACTATTCCTTCAAGTTCATGGTTTGGATGCTTGTTTTGAAGAACCTTAAAGACTGGAAGATGTCGTACCGCCCTCGTAGCTAAGTGCTTAATTTTGCGTTAATTCTTCCCCTAGTCTGCGAGTACTCCTACCATTTCCGTGAGCAATTATACATCAGGCTCAACGGGAGGTTAACATGTAGATCGTTCGTCCAAAAAGTTACGAGACTGATTTAATTTCTGGGCTATAAACGACATCAGCTCAGTAACTACGATAGCAGCTTGAACAATCAACTGCTAACAACAGCCAGTCATGAGTACGCAGCTGTAAGTAGTGGACCACCGACCGCAGTGTGTCAACGTAGATGAATCGCAAATTGCAACGGGGCAACATCTCCTACTCAAGTATTCAAGACGTTCTCTAGAATGTTATCAGGGAGAGAAAACTATGTGCAAAATTTGTCCCGCACACTTTGACTCTTGAACAAAATAAAAAGATGCGTGGAGGCATTTCGCGACTTCATTGAAACGCCGAACACGGACAGATTTTTTCTGGAAAAAATCTCCACTGGTGACGAGACTTGGTTTTATCAATACCAGTCTGTAACAATACGGCTATTGGCAGAAATTCACAAGAAGCGTCAACGCGTTGACGACATAAGCGACTTCCAAGCCATTATGACGTTCGAGTTGACCAATATCGGAAAGAAGGACTTTTCTGACAGTTTCGCATGGTTTAACAGAAGTTCTGTGCGTTTCACTCAAGTGAACGGAAATTATGCTAAAAGCATGAAGCGCCCTAATGTTTCTCTTTTTTTTTTCTACTGATGAAATACGCTCCCGGAGAGGCTTCTGCTATTTACAGTATGACCATTTCCATAAGTGTAAGTGATGTGACAGTATTTCGAGGATTATAATCAATAAGGAGCAAAAACTGTGTCACTTCTTCTTCTGCGTGTTTTTGCTTTTAGGAAGCTTTAATAGTAGAGTGCTATTAAGTGTTCCATAGATCTCGTGTGTGTTTCGAATACAGTCAGAGAGTCCCTTTAGTCAGCCATAGTGCTCGTAGTGCTAGTGTTTGTTTTCAATACCGTCCAGAGACAGGTAGTGCTATTTTCCTTGTTTCTACAAGAAGTGGTTAGCAATCACAGTTTAGTCAATAATCAACCGCCTTTAGTGAATTAGCAGTCTAGTTAAAAGCTGATTAACACTCTATAGTAAATTGATTTCTTAGGATGGCTAGGATGTGTGGCTGCTGTGTACGGACGCAGGAGGAGCTGGCCACTCTTCGCGAACAGCTGAGCGTGTTGATGGCCGCGGTCAGCCGTCTTCAGGCTGCTGCCTCGGAGTGTAGCGGCAATGGGGAGTCTGGTGCGTCGCATGGTGCACCCCAGGTGTTAGATGCTTCACCCACTGTCCCTGCTGCGAGACATCTTCGCGGGTACCGGGCGCGGTTGGGCCACCCTCTCCCCAAGGGGAGTGGCGGGTTCAGCGGCGTTCGCGGCGCACGAGGCGGAGGGTCAATGTGGAGGCTGGCCGTGTGGCATCGGCCGCTCTGCCTGTGAGTGGACATGTGGCTGCTCCTTCAGCAAGGTCCGAGCAGGCACACGGGGGGAGGGGTTTATTAGTTATTGGGAGCTCCAACGTTAGGCGGGTGATGGAGCCCCTTAGGAAAATAGCGGAAAGGTCGGGGAAGAAGGCCAGTGTTCACTCTGTCTGCTTGCCGGGGGGTCTCATCCGAGATGTGGAGGAGGCCCTACCGGCGGCGATAGAGAGCACTGGGTGCACCCGACTGCAAATTGTTGCTCATGTCGGCACCAATGACTCTTGCCGTCTGGGTTCAGAGGTCATCCTCAGTTCGTACAGGCGGTTGGCGGAGTTGGTGAAGGTGGAAAGCCTCGCTCGCGGGGTGCAATCAGAGCTAACTATTTGTAGTATCGTTCCGAGAACCGATCGCGGTCCTCTGGTTTGGAGCCGAGTGGAAGGCTTAAACCAGAGGCTCAGACGATTCTGCGGAGAGCTGGGGTGCAAATTTCTCGACCTCCGCTATCGGGTGGAGAAATGTAGGGTCCCCCTGAATAGGTCAGGCGTGCACTACACGCCGGAAGCAGCTACGAGGGTAGCGAAGTACGTGTGGAGTGCACATGGGGTTTTTTTAGGTTAGAGAATTCCCTCCCTAGGCCCGACAAGACGCCTCCTGAGACGCGGCAAGGCAGGAGTAGGCAAAATGCAACAAGGAATAACAATATTAATGTGCTAATAGTAAACTGCAGAAGCGTCTATAGAAAGGTCCCAGAACTGCTCTCATTAATAAACGGTCACAACGCCCATATAGTACTAGGAACAGAAAGTTGGCTGAAACCAGACGTAAACAGTAATGAAATCCTAAACTCTGATTGGAATGTATACCGCAGAGATAGGCTGGACAGTGAAGGGGGAGGCGTGTTTATAGCGATAAGAAGTGCAATAGTATCGAAGGAAATTGACGGAGATTCGAATTGTGAAATGATTTGGGTGAAGGTCACGGTTAAAGCAGGCTCAGACATGGTAATTGGATGTCTCTATAGGCCCCCGGGCTCAGCAGCTGTTGTGGCTCAGCACCTGAAGAATAATTTGGAAAATATTTCGAGTAGATTTCCCCACCATGTTATAGTTCTGGGTGGAGATTTTAATTTGCCGGATATAGACTGGGAGACTCAAACGTTCATAACGGGTGGCAGGGACAAAGAATCCAGTGAAATATTTTTAAGTGCTTTATCTGAAAACTACCTTGAGCAGTTAAACAGAAAACCGACTCGTGGCGATAATATATTAGACCTTCTGGTGACAAACAGACCCGAACTATTTGAATCAGTTAATGCAGAACAGGGAATCAGCGATCATAAAGCGGTTACTGCGTCGATGATTTCAGCCGTAAATAGAAATATTAAAAAAGGTAGGAAGATTTTTCTGTTTAGCAAAAGTGACAAAAAGCAGATTACAGAGTACCTGACGGCTCAACACAAAAGTTTTGTCTCAAGTGCAGATAGTGTTGAGGATCAGTGGACAGAGTTCAAAACCATGGTACAATATGCGTTAGATGAGTATGTGCCAAGCAAGATCGTAAGAGATGGAAAAGAGCCACCGTGGTACAACAACCGAGTTAGAAAACTGCTGCGGAAGCAAAGGGAACTTCACAGCAAACATAAACATAGCCAAAGCCTTGCAGACAAACAAAAATTACGCGAAGCGAAATGTAGTGTGAGGAGGGCTATGCGAGAGGCTTTCAATGAATTCGAAAGTATCGTTCTATGTACTGACTTGGCAGAAAATCCTAAGAAATTTTGGTCCTATGTCAAAGCGGTAGGTGGATCAAAACAAAATGTCCAGACACTCTGTGACCAAAATGGTACTGAAACAGAGGATGACAGACTAAAGGCCGAATTACTAAATGTCTTCTTCCAAAGCTGTTTCACAGAGGAAGACTGCACTGTGCTTCCTTCTCTAGATTGTCGCACAGTTGACAAAATGGTAGATATCGAAGTAGACGACAGAGGGATAGAGAAACAATTAAAATCGCTCAAAAGAGGAAAGGCCGCTGGTCCTGATGGGATACCAGTTCGATTTTACACAGAGTACGCGAAGGAACTTGCCCCCCTTCTTGCAGCGGTGTACCGTAGGTCTCTAGAAGAGCGAAGCGTTCCAAAGGATTGGAAAAGGGCACAGGTCATCCCCGTTCTCAAGAAGGGACGTCGAACAGATGTGCAGAACTATAGACCTATATCTCTAACGTCGATCAGTTGTAGAATTTTGGAACACGTATTATGTTCGAGTATAATGTCTTTTCTGGAGACTAGAAATCTACTCTGTAGGAATCAGCATGGGTTTCGAAAAAGACGATCGTGTGAAACCCAGCTCGCGCTATTCGTCCACGAGACTCAGAGGGCCTTAGACACGGGTTCACAGGTAGATGCCGTGTTTCTTGACTTCCGCAAGGCGTTTGACACAGTTCCCCATAGTCGTTTAATGAACAAAGTAAGAGCATACGGACTATCAGATCAATTGTGTGATTGGATTGAGGAGTTCCTAGATAACAGAACGCAGCACGTCATTCTCAATGGAGAGAAGTCTTCCGAAGTAAGAGTGATTTCAGGTGTGCCGCAGGGGAGTGTCATAGGACCGTTGCTATTCACAATATACATAAATGACCTGGTGGATGACATCGGAAGTTCACTGAGGCTTTTTACAGATGATGCTGTGGTGTATCGAGAGGTTGCAACAATGGAAAATTGTACTGAAATGCCTGAGGATCTGCAGCGAATTGACGCATGGTGCACGGAATGGCAATTGAATCTCAATGTAGCGAAGTGTAATGTGATGCGAATACATAGAAAGATAGGTCCCTTATCATTTAGCTACAAAATAGCAGGTCAGCAACTGGAAGCAGTTAATTCCATAAATTATCTGGGAGTACGCATTAGGAGTGATTTAAAATGGAATGATCATATAAAGTTGATCGTCGGTAAAGCAGATGCCAGACTGAGATTCATTGGAAGAATTCTAAGGAAATGCAATCCGACAACAAAGGAAGTAGGTTACAGTACGCTTGTTCGCCCAATGCTTGAATACTGCTCAGCAGTGTGGGATCCGCACCAGGTAGGGTTGATAGAAGAGATAGAGAAGATCCAACGGAGAGCAGCGCGCTTCGTTACAGGATCATTTAGTAATTGCGAAAGCGTTACGGAGATGATAGATAAACTCCAGTGGAAGACTCTGCAGGAGAGACGCTCAGTAGCTCGGTACGGGCTTTTGTTGAAGTTTCGAGAACATACCTTCACCGAAGAGTCAAGCAGTATATTGCTCCCTCCTACGTATATCTCGCGAAGAGACCATGAGGATAAAATCAGAGAGATTAGAGCCCACACAGAAGCATACCGACAATCCTTCTTTCCACGTACAATACGAGACTGGAATAGAAGGGAGAACCGATAGAGGTACTCAGGGTACCCTCCGCCACACACCGTCAGGTGGCTTGCGGAGTACGGATGTAGATGTAGATGTAGAATCAAACAGATACGTGAATTTAAGTATTTGGAGTATTTACTTAAACATACAAAATCATAAGATACTGAAATGATGCTCCGAAGCTTTAGGCATTTCTGTGGTACGTTGCTTCTAACATTTAAAAATAACGTTCGAAAGGAAATCCCACTCAGACCACATAATGGTCCGTACGGACGCGAAAGCTGGACTAGCTTCCAATTAGGAAGACAAACTGAAATATTTGAAGTGAGTTTTCTCCGTTATGTAGCGCGATAGTCGCTCGCAAATCCTAAGGAGAATGTTGAGACTGAATGGGAATTACTTGAGGGGTTAGTTACTAGATATTACGGAAACTGCAGAGATACGATGTTGCAGCGCGTAGACGAGAAGAGGTCGTTGAAATGGCTTTGCATTATAATGTCAGAGGAAAACGAAACACTGGCCGCCCTTTAAACAAATGGAGCGAACAGCTCTTAGTAATAGAGGCCACTATGTCTGATCCTTAATGTCAATGATGCCGATGTCGTTGTTGCTGTCGATGACGTCACTGGTGTCGTTGATGATGAGCAAAAACCTAAAGGACATACCGAGGAAGACTTAACAAAAGGAGCCCTCAGCATGTACACGGTGAATTGACCCTCTTTTTTATTCTGAGATGCAGGCTGCTAATATACTAAGAGTGTCTCCGTACATAAAAATAGAGTCCAAAGAGATTTGCGACTCAAAGACGATGCAATATCAGCTAGAACCAAAGCTATATCGACTGTGGCAAATCTGTCTTTTTTTGGTTTAGGAACTTGTAGCTGCAACCAACCCAACTGGACTAGGCGCCTTTGCAGGCAAAGTTTCAAACAATAGTTAGCTCTTCAATATTCGCAGAGATTTTATATTTCATAAATCGCACTAGTTACAGCAAGGTGAGGATATTCATTTACTTTAATGAATTCCGACAATGGTAAGTGTGGCACTGAGTATTATACAGGGTGATTATAATTAAAGTTAAGCCATCAAACTGCTGTAGAAATAACACCACTGATCAGAATGACGTCAAATTGCAAAAGGGATATTGTCGGAGAAGGGCAAATCTCTAACATTCTGCGCGGTGTCTGTTCTATATCGTGTCTCCCTATCACTTTCGCGCAACGAAGCCCTGAGCGTGTTTTTTAGGGAATTGACTAGTTTGATCCTGGGACCTGTTGCTGGTAAGGAGACGCCAGACCACACATGACATGTACAATTCAGAAGACTTCAGTGAGACTAGCGATGATATAACCAAATACTTAATGATTTCAGCGTCAGCTCCACTGCACTCCCTGTAAAAGAATCTTAATACTAACTAAATTTAGTGGAAGGGGTTCAAGGCTTTCCTATTTTTAGTTAGCTGGTAAAATAACGTCGAAAAAGCAGTTAAGTTTACCACTGGAAATTTTATTCTACTCACAAAATATTGTTTATAAATTGCACTATTGATAAAAGGAGATGTTTTAATACAGGGTGGTAAAAACCAACTGTGATCAACAAAAATGTGAACGAATATTCCCTGAATGGGTTTCCAAGTTCTACAGTGGATCGAAGGATGACCTATGCCATATCACATCTATAATCTACGTTTCAGTCAAGCTTCACAAAAGAGAAAACTATCAAAATTGTCTACAGTGACCCTCAGTTATCTTTAATTACTTATCTAACTTGTCGTAAATTACAGTGGCTTCTCAATAACTATATAACAGAAAAAGCATCGCGTTTCAGATTTTTACTTCAAGTGGCAAATGTAAACACCATGAGATTTAATTGACTATCGACACTAGTATTGCGCAAAAAAGGGGTGTAACAGATGAGACTTCTGCAGTTCTGAGTGAAGCTTTATGCACTGTTATGTGGCATCGCGTGCATTCGTTACCTTGTCGGTGTTCGTCAGGGGGCGGCGGGCAGCACAGCTCCTCTCACCTCGCCATCGCCTAAGCGGTTCTTTCCTAACTTTTCCTTAGTACAATTTACCGAAGTTGGTTTAAAAAAACTATCTGGCTGTGTTTTCATCTGACCAATCAGGGTCTCAATGTTAACCTTAAGCTCCGCCTACAAAAATTCTGTCTATCCAATGAGAAACGTTATACTTTTCGTGATGGGGCAATGTTTTTAAAGTTTGCAACGTAACAGAGACACGAAAAAGTCTCACGCTAAAACTTGCAGGTGGTGTGGCCCTCTTTGTGTTATTGTAAGATCTATACTGTTCTTCTGGAGGGCTCTAGCTTTTAACATGGGCTGTGGGGTGGTCCTGACGTAACAGAGACGTGAAAAAGTCTCATGGTAAAACTTACAAGTGGTGTGGTCCTAGCGGTTAGCTGTCTGTCTCATGGTGGAAAGGTATGACATGCATTTAGGCATTCTTGTGTTAGTGTGTGGTATTCCATTTGCTCACTCGTTACTCGTATTACTTTGGTTAATTTAATGTCACGATTGATTCGGAGCTATGTGACATACTACTGGATTTGCTTATCATGTCAATGTTTTCATGGAAGGTGTTGGATTTGCCTTACGTATCACCACCCTTCGAACTTAATTTTTCCACTGAAGTTAGGCAATGATTGAATCGTTATCTAAGTCAGTCAAAAATTATTCTGTTGTCTAAATTTTGTTGCCTATTGTTCAGTCACGTTATTCTCTTCTATGCTAGTTTGTATTACTAATTTATACTTTTATATTCTTCCACATTATAATTAAAACTGGCAAGAGAAGAATATTTTTATGCTATTATTAGTTTTTAATTATTTTCTTCCTTTATTTCAGTGTGAAGTTTGTTTTTTAAGAAGTTTGTTATCAAAAGTGAGGAATCTTTCACATCGATTTTCTCAGAAATATCATTTTTATAAATGTAGTAATTAAGTAAAATCTATTCCTAACACATTTTCTAAATATCATTTACAAGTAAAATGTTTTTTTTTCTAGACACTCATTTCAACATTGTTACACTAACAAACAAGAATTATTTCGAAGAATTGCTCTGACAATGAAATGTACATACACAGGTATCGAGATATTATCCTAACAAATGGTACAAATGTTAAAAAAAGGGAAAACATCCAACAAGGTAATTTTTCATTCTTTGTTTTAAGAAGGAGGAAATAAGTAAAATATAGTTATTCTTTTATTTTTATGAGGAGAAAATAAATGACATAGAGTGTTAGTGTTTATTATACTTTACTTTTGTTCTTTATATACTGTCCATTTCAGAACTAATGACTTATTTTTAATCGATAGTCTATCGATAGTCCATAGTCAATGACTGTTCTTTTGTAGTTTATTAGCTGTCTGGTGTGCTTAACTTATTTAGTTTTTCACATGTTTCTTCTGCACAATTCCTACATCACATAATTTGACTTCACACATTCACACAATCCTATGAATGTTTAAGCATGAAGTTGGCGAATGTTTTTGCACGAAGGTGATGGACTTGAGCGAGATGGATGTGGGCAAGTATTTGATGTACAGCTTCGTTTGTCGTTCCTTGTTGGCTTTGCAAGTGTGTGTTGCTGTTGTGGAGGTCCCATGATGGAATGGAGCTGTGAGTGCAGAATCTCGAGGTTTACTGGCTTTGTATGCGTGAAAGTCATCGTTATGTGACGCTGAAAGCGGTCGTTTTTCGTTGTAAAACTTTGCAGACGACTAGTTTACAATAGGATAGGGATTTGGGAAGGTATGTAGTCTATTCTTCAACCATCTTCTTTTTTGCTCTCAATCTTGCGAATCTACAACTACTGTTCTTCCTGCTTTCTCTCTACTTCTTACTTGCTTCTTGGTTCCTCTCTGGGCAGGATATGGAAATACACTCTTGGAAATGGAAAAAAGAACACATTGACACCGGTGTGTCAGACCCACCATACTTGCTCCGGACACTGCGAGAGGGCTGTACAAGCAATGATCACACGCACGGCAAAGCGGACACACCATGAACCGCGGTGTTGGCCGTCGAATGGCGCTAGCTGCGCAGCATTTGTGCACCGCCGCGCGTCAGTGTCAGCCAGTTTGCCGTGGCATACGGAACTCCATAGCAGTCTTTAACACTGGTAGCATGCCGCGACAGCGTGGACATGAACCGTATGTGCAGTTGACGGACTTTGAGCGAGGGCGTATAGTGGGCATGCGGGAGGCCGGGTGGACGTACCGCAGAATTGCTCAACACGTGGGGCGTGAGGTCTCCACACTACATCGATGTTGTCGCCAGTGGTCGGCGGAAGGTGCACGTGCCCGTCGACCTGGGACCGGAAAGGACCGACGCACGGATGCACGCCAAGACCGTAAGATCCTACGCAGTGCCGTAGGGGAGCGCACCGCCACTTCCCAGCAAATTAGGGACACTGTTGCTTCTGGGGTATCGGCGAGGACCATTCGCAACCGTCTCCATGAAGCTGGGCTACGGTCCCGCACACCGTTAGGCTGTCTTCCGCTCACGCCCCAACATCGTGCAGCCCGCCTCCAGTGGTGTCGCGACAGGCGTGAATGGAGGGACGAATGGAGACGTGTCGTCTTCAGCGATGAGAGTCGCTTCTGCCTTGGTGCCAATGATGGTCGTATGCGTGTTTGGCGCCGTGCAGGTGAGCGCCACAATCAGGACTGCATACGACCGAGGCACACAGGGCCAACACCCGGCATCATGGAGTTGGGAGCGTTCTCCTACACTGGCCGTACACCTGTGGTGATCGTCGAGGGGACACTGAATAGTGCACGGTACATCCAAACCGTCATCGAACCCATCGTTCTACCATTCCTAGACCGGCAAGGGAACTTGCTGTTCCAACAGGACAATGCACGTCCGCATGTATCCCGTGCCACCCAACGTGCTCTAGAAGGTGTAAGTCAACTACCCTGGCCAGCAACATCTCCGGATCTGTCCCCCATTGAGCATGTTTGGGACTGGATGAAGCGTCGTCTCACGCGGTCTGCACGTCCAGCACGAACGCTGGTCCAACTGAGGCGCCAGGTGGAAATGGCATGGCAAGCCGTTTCACAGGACTACATCCAGCATCTCTACGATCGTCTCCATGGGAGAATAGGAGCCTGCATTGCTGCAAAAGGTGGATATACACTGTAGTAGTGCCGACATTGTGCATGCTCTGTTGCCTGTGTCTATGTGCCTGTGGTTCTGTCAGTGTGATCATGTGATGTATCTGACCCCAGGAATGTGTCTATAAAGTTTCCCCTTCCTGGGACAATGAATTCACGGTGTTCTTATTTCAATTTCCAGGAGTGTATTTATTGATAACTAGTCGGTTTGAAGTTCTCCTCTTAGTAAAAGTTTGATAAATTGTTGGGGCGTGTCAATTTTACTTTGTGCAAGTTTTCTTCAGTTTCATGCATCAGTGTGCTGTTTAATAGCAGTAGTGTGACTTTTACACATATTTTTTGCCAGTGGTGGCTTGCCCAAGCGGTCTTTTCGTCGGGCCGTTTTTTGCTCGCTCCGCCAAGTTGGGGTGCTCCGGGGTTTATGAGTGGTGAAAGTCCGGTGTTTGCAAGTCAGTCCCTCCACCAGTCCCTTCTGGCGTTCAGTGTCCTGTCGTGTCTTTGCAGGGTTCCGGCACTCTGCGGTTCTGCTTGGCAGTAGATTTATTTCTGCCTTGTAGGAATCATGTCTTGCTAATTATGTCCTTTTCCCTCTAGATACTTCTTGTGTTGCAACTTGTGGGTCGTTGCAATTGGTCTTTGTTGGAGTTTTTACAATGGTTCTTACAAAAAGTTTTATTTATAATCACCTAACATACACTCCTGGAAATTGAAATAAGAACACCGTGAATTCATTGTCCCAGGAAGAGGAAATTTTATTGACACATTCCTGGGGTCAGATACATCACATGATCACACTGACAGAACCACAGGCACAGACACAGGCAACAGAGCATGCACATTGTCGGCACTAGTACAGTGTATATCCACCTTTCGCAGCAATGCAGGCTGCTATTCTCCCATGGAGACGATCGTAGAGATGCTGGATGTAGTCCTGTGGAACGGATTGCCATGCCATTTCCACCTGGTGCCTCAGTTGGACCAGCGTTCGTGCTGGACGTGCAGACCACGTGAGACGACGCTTCATCTAGTCCCAAACATGCTCAGTGGGGGACAGATCCGGAGATCTTGCTGGCCAGGGTACTTGACTTACACCTTGTAGAGCACGTTGGGTGGCACGGGATACATGCGGACGTGCATTGTCCTGTTGGAACAGCAAGTTCCCTTGCCGGTCTAGGAGTGGTAGAACGATGGGTTCGATGACGGTTTGCATGTACCGCGCACTATTCAGTGTCCCCTCGACTGTCACCAGAGGTGTACGGCCAGTGTAGGAGATCGCTCCCCACACCATGATGCCGGGTGTTGGCCCTGTGTGCCTCGGTCGTATGCAGTCCTGATTGTGGCGTTCACCTGCACGGCACCAAACACGCATACGACCATCATTGGCACCAAGGCAGAAGCGACTCTCATCGCTGAAGACGACACGTCTCCATTCGTCCCTCCATTCACGCCTGTCGCGACACCACTGGAGGCGGGCTGCACGATGTTGGGTCGTGAGCGGAAGACGGCCTAACGGTGTGCGGGACCGTAGCCCAGCTTCATGGAGACGGTTGCGAATGGTCCTCGTCGATACCCCAGGAGCAACAGTGTCCCTAATGTGCTGGGAAGTGGCGGTGCGGTCCCCTACGGCACTGCGTAGGATCCTACGGTCTTGGCGTGCATCCGTGCGTCGCTGCGGTCTGGTCCCAAGTGGACGGGCACGTGCACCTTCCGCCGACCACTGGCGACAATATCGATGTACTGTGGAGACCTCACGCCCCACGTGTTGAGCAATTCGGCGGTACGTGCACACGGCCTCCCGCGTGCCCACTATATGGCTTCGCTCAAAGTCCGTCAACTGCACATACGGTTCACGTCCACGCTGTCGCGGCATGCTACCAGTGTTAAAGACTGTTATGGAGCTCCGTATGCCACGGTAAACTGGCTAACACTGACGGCGGCGGTGCACAAATGCTGCGCAGCTAGCGCCATTCGACGGCCAACACCGCGGTTCCTGGTGTGTCCGCTGTGCCGTGCGTGTGATCATTGCTTGTACAGCCCTCTCGCAGTGTTCAGAGCAAGTATGGTGGGTCTGACACACCGGTGTCAATGTGTTCTTTTTTCCATTTCCAGGCGTGTATGTAGGATGTAGGCAAACGGAATTCTGGTAGCTACTGTACTTTAGCAGCCAGTAGCAATAATGACTGTATGTGCGATGTGGCCGATTCTACGCCTTATTTTAGATCTATGTGACGATGCAGTGCTGACTGTATTTACATGTCTTAACGATGCCATTATGGCCTTACCACTGTAGGACATTGTGTAGAAAAGGTACGTACGTTTTACGGTATTTTATCCGTTCATTTCCCTGGTTGTATGATAGTGTATTGTGATACTTATTGCTTTATTGTGTTGAAAGACACTCTGTTCACTAGGTGTATATATTTGTATTTTGTTGATTTGTGGACAGTCATCACAGACTGAAACCGGTCATCGTCAAAAGAAATGATATTGTGATCAAAGATTGGAATAAAAAACACTTGAGATATAGTATGACAACAGCACAACATTGTCGATTGATTGCTCATTCCATTGGTGCAATATAAACGTTTCGTTTTTTTTTAGGATTCATGCAAAAAAATCATTTCGAAATTTGAAATGAATTTAGTTTATCAAAATTTCATTTCCCACCGCAGATAAGGATTAATAGCAACTAAATTCCATATTAGAATAATAGTTTCATTTGGGACCAAGTCATTTGACTGATTTTAAAACGGTATCACAAGTGCAAGAATCTAATCATTTCCCACCATAAATAAAGATTAATAGCAACTAAATTCCATATTAGAATAATAGTTTCATTCGGGACCAAGTCATTTGACTGATTTAAAAACGGTATGACAAGTGCAAGAATCTAATTATTGCGCAATACGAGGGTCTGCTAAGAAGTAATGCATCCTATTTCTTAGGTGGAAACTCTTAAAACATTTTAAACAAAACAAAGGTTATTAACATTCTAAAACTTTATTCTTCATTTATACATATTTATTTCTCAATATAGTCGCCATGGCGATGAACACATTTCTTCCAACGAGACACCAGGTTGTTGAGACCGCCATTGTAGAATGTATAACTTCATCGTCGGAACCTCAGCCTCACTTCTGCTTGCGCCGGTAACTCAATATCAAACTGGAGTCCTCGAAAGTGTTATTTAACGTTTGGAAACAGATTAAAATCAGAAAGGCCAAGTCGGGACTGTATGGAGGATGATTGGACCATTGCAGATGTTCAAGGCACGTGTGTGATCTGGTATTGTTATGCTGAAGGTGATGGTGTTCCTTGCGTCGACAAACTCTTCGAATTCGAAATTCGATGATGTTGTTTGTTTTTGTTGTGGTCTTCATCCCTGAAACTGGTTTGATGCAGCTCTCCATGCTACTCTATCCTGTGCAAGCTTCTTCATCTCACAGTACCTACTGCAGCCTACATCCTTCTGAATCTGCTTAGTGTATTCATCTCTTGGTCTCCCTCTACGATTTTCACCCTCCACGCTGCCCTCCAGTACTAAATTGGTGATCCCTTGATGCCTCAGAACATGTCCTACCAACCGATCCCTTCTTCTAGTCCAGTTGTGCCACAAACTCCTCTTCACCCCAATTCTGTTCAATACGTCCTCATTAGTTATGTGATCTACCCATCTAATCTTCAGCATTCTTCTGTAGCACCACATTTCAAAACTTACTATTCTCTTCTTGTCTAAACTATTTATCGTCCATCTTTCATTTCCATAAATGGCTATACTCCATACAAATACTTTCAGAAAGGACTTCCTGACACTTAAATCGATACTCGATGTTAACAAATTTCTCTTCTTCAGAAATGCTTTCTTGCCATTGCCAATCTACATTTTATATCCTCTCTTCGTCGACCATCATCAGTTATTTTGCTCCCCAAATAGCAAAACTCCTTTAATACTTTAAGTGTGTCATTTCCTAATCTAATTCCCCCACCATCACCCTACTTAATTCGACTACATTCCATTATCCTCGTTTTGCTTTTCTTGATGTTCATCTTATACCCTCCTTTCAAGACACTGTACATTCCGTTCAACTGCCTTTCTCATCGGTGAACTTCAAAGTTTTTATTCCTTCTCCATGGATTTTAATACCTACTCCGAACTTTTCTTTTGTTTCCTTTACTGTTTGATCAGTATACAGATTGAATAACATCGGGGAGAGGCTATAGGCTAGAGCCCTGTCTCATTCCCTTCCCAACCACTGCTTCCCTTTCATGCCCCTCGACTCTTATAACTGCCATCTAGTTTCTGTACAAATTGTAAATAGCCTTTCGCTCCCTGTATTTTACCTCTGCCAACTTCAGAAACTGAAAGAGAGTATTCCAGGCAACATTGTCAAAAGCTTTCTCTAAGTCTACAAATGCCAGAACTGTAGGTTTGCTTCTCCTTAATCTTTCTTCTAAGATAAGTCGTAGGGTCAGTATTACCTCACGTGTTCCTACATTTCTACGGAATCCAAACTGATCTTCCCCGAGGTCGATTCTACCAGTTTTTCCATTCGTCTGTAAAGAATCCGCGTTAGTATTTTGCAGCTGTGACTTATTAAACTGATAGTTCGGTATTTTTCACATCTGTCAACACCTGCTTTCTTTGGGATTGGAATTATTATATTCTTCTTGAAGTCTGAGGGTATTTCACCTGTATCATACATCTTGCTCACCAGATGGTAGAGTTTTGTCAGGACTGGCTCTCCCATGGCCGCTGGTAGTTCTAATGGAATGTTGTCCACTCCCGGGGCCTTGTTTCGACTTAGGTCTTTCAGTGCTCTGTCAAACTCTTCACACAGTATCGTATCTCCCATTTCATCTTCATCTACATCCTCTTCCATTTCCATAATATTGTCCTCAAGAACATCGCCCCTGTATTGACCCTATATATGCTCCTTCCACCTTTCTGCTTTCCCTTCTTTGCTTAGAACTGGGTTTCCATCTCAGCTCTTGATATTCCTGCAAGTGGTCCTCTTTTCTCCAAAGGTCTCTTTAATTTTCATGTAGTCAGTGTCTACCTTACCGCTCTTGAGATAAGCCTCTACATCCTGTGATTTGTTATCGAGGCATCCCTGCTTAGACATTTTGCCCTCCCTGTCGATCTCATTTTTCAGACGTTTGTATTCCTTTTTGCCTGATTCACTTACTGCATTTTTGTATTTTCTCCTTTCATCAATTAAATTCTGTATTTCTTATGTTACCCAAGGATTTCTACTAGCTCTCGTCCTTTTACCTATTTGATCCTCTTCTGCCTTCACTGTTTCATTCCTCAAAGCTACCCATTCTTCTTCTACTGTATTTCCTTCCCCCATTCCTGTCAATTGTTTCCTTATGCTTCCCCTGAAACTCTGTACAACCTCTGGTTCTTTCAGTTTATCCAGGTCCCATCTCATTGAATTCCCACCTTTTTGCAGTTTCTTCAGCTTCTTCAGATTATAACACCGAGATTGTTATCTTAAACACTGCCGTGTTACATGCTACAGCGGGGAGGCTTCTAGCGGCAGAGGTCTACAAATACGTCGACATTAAGAATAATGATGCAGAACGTTAATAACGTTCATTTTACTTCATAATTTTTAACATTTTCACATTAAAAAAATTCTTATGCATCATTTTTAGCACACTCTCGTATTTTGCGGGGCAAAAGAGCGTGGTTTCACACATAAACATCATACCAACTCATCAAATGAATTAATATTACATATTAAAAATGTGATTACTGTATACTTCAAAAATCCGAGAGTAATTTTGGAGTCAGTACAAAAATTCCTTCAAGATGAGACATTTAATGCAGAAATTCTCGTTTATTTTACGGCCCTGAGATGGAAGATAGGTATTATGATACGATATTGCTACTACGTTAATAGCCATTCAAAGAAATTTAATGTACAACAAAAAACTGTTTAAACTTAATACTTTTATATGGGAAAATAACAAGCTGTCAGACAGACTACTACTGTTATTAAGTAAATTTGTACATTTTGTTTATGATATTACACCACCTAAACTGTTGGGCAGTGCCATCTCTTTAAATTCATTAGGAGAAGACGTCAAGTGTGACTTCGTAGTGGGTCTATGCTGTAGTGGGTTACACAGACCTGCAGAATGAATGATGATAAAATTTAGGTAAGCAGCCGTATACAAACCTGTCCAGTGTCAGGAATTTACAAAATAAAAGCTGAGTTATGAACACGTGTCTTATTTATCATTATTTACATTGTACTTAAGAGAACTTCTTGAACAGAGACCTGGAATTAATTGCAGCCATTAAATTTATCATATTGTACAACTGAAATCCACAAGCCTGATTTGTGGAGTACTGTTGCTATAATGAATACACGAGCAGACTTCATTTTATCAATCCCAAATACAGATAAGGCCACAGATTCTGCCGGATCCCGTTTAGCCGTCAGCATCTTCCAAGGCAAGTACTGTTCAACCACTGACGGAGAACACTCTGGCTGCTTACGGTCAGCGATGAAGCTGCTGACAGATTTGGGCAGTCACGAATTCAGAGTATTGTTAAGTTCATTGTCGTAAGGGGACCACGGGACGCACTTTTGGGGCGAGAAATCAGATTTATATTCATCATCGTTGGCAAATGTAGGAAAACGTGGTGCGGCGAGGTTTGGATACTCGTGTTTATATCATAAAATTGGAAACAGTGCTGTTTAGGCCTACGTGGAACAACTTTCTAAGACAAAGAAGTGAGATTTTGTTGTTTCTCATGGCAAGCTATCCTCGGTTTACATTACTGCAAGATAATGCCCGCAAACTGCGAGAGTTCCTACTGCTTGTCTTCGCGCATGCCAAACCCTCTGGATCTCTCCCCAACTGAGAACGTTTTGAGCATTACGGGCAGGGCACTCTAACCAGATCGGAATTTTGATGATCTAAGTCGCCAATTGGACATCTCTGTCAATCAAAGCCACGCCGAATAACTGCTTGCATAAGGCTAGTGGTGGAGCAACACTTTATAGACTTGCTGGATTTATGAAGCTCTCTCACTTGAATAAACCATTCAATTTTTCTGAAATTGTAATCATTTGTTTTTTTTTTTGTACATGTATTTAAAATTTACCGACTTCCGTCCCATTCGGCTGATTCCCTCGTGCGTCACCTTTTTCTCTTTTTCTTAGAGTGTATTTCGCAAAGGCTAAGGTGACCAGTGCACGTGAGGTACGGGTATAGTGTTAACGTCGTCCATCACAATGATAAAAAGAAGAAACTAAATAAACCCTGGTTTCCTAACAAAGCGTACTCTTAAAGAAGGGAAGAAAATTAGGATAAAACATCCAATAATCGAAGAGATGATAGAAGGAGCACAAAATCGCTTTGAGGAGGTATGCCGTTTAAAAGGATCCTTCGCGATATCCACTCCAGTAATTTAAAGGAATCATGAGAAAATTAATTCTGCGTAAATATTCCTTCACGTCTATGGACACAAATTTTTTGTCATCAGACTATCGGTTTCCAGTCTGTAATACACTCTTCAGATCTGTTTTACAAACATATGTCCTAATATACTGGAACCATAGTGGCACCATAGTGCTTTAAATGACGCCATTTACAATCGCTTTGTAGATGTTAGTGTTACACCGTGACTGAAACAGAAATAAAAAATTACGGCATGTTATCAGTCATGTCGATTCATCCCTTTCTGGATATTTGAAGCTGTGAATTTCCATTATATCTCAGAGTTCTCATTTCTTCTAGCACAGGAAGAGATATTAGTCACCCCGTTTAAAAGGCACACTGGTGAGTTTGGACAACTGTGAGAACTGGGATTAAGTAGTCGTGTGACGCAGAAACACTGACGTAAATCATATCAGTGAAGTGGAGTGAGGGTGCCAGTTGACTGCAAGGAAGCAGTGCAGTAAGATGACAGAACGGCGGTTAGGAGCTATCGATTTTAGATGAACCTATTGATATACAGTGTATGAGAATGCTCGATTTGTTGGTGACCCAAGAGGACGCTCCAAGGTGTCTACAAGAAATGCTGTAGCAATCGGAGCCGTCTAACGTTTCTCAACAACGGTGGTCATATGAAAAATGTTCGTAATCGACGGGATCGGAGAGGTGAGTCACGCCTTGTCAATGACAATCGATTTCAGACCTCATAAAGGGAGAACATTTCGATAGGAATTGGCGATGAGTACCTCAGTCGGCATTTCAGTTGAAGAAAAAAAAAGACATCTTCAAAAAGGGAATCACAGATGAAGGAAAGCAACTGCGAAGTGACCGTGAGTAACAATTGATCGTCGAAAGGAAAAATGAACAGGGAATTTCAGGGATACAGAAATAATGGTAACTTAGAAATAAAACAAATAGGAAATGCAGGGGGAGAAATGGATACACAAGGAATGTAAAGAATTAGAAAACGATATAAATGTGAGAAGGACTGACTCAGACTATAGGAAAGTCAAAAATAATCTTTGGTGAAATTAAAAGCAAGGATGGTAACAGTAAGAAATCAATTCAGAGGAGAGAGCAGATAGGTGGAAAAAGTACATTGAAATTTTCTGTGATGGAGAGGACTTTTCTAACGACTTAATAGAAGAAGCGACAGGAGTCGACAGGGAAAACATAGGGGACTCAGTATTAGAGTGAGAATGCAAAAGAGCTTTGGAAGACTTAAAATCAAATAAGGCAGAAGAGTTACATAACATTCCATCGGATTTTCTAAAATCATTCGGTGAAGTGGCAACAAAGGGACTATTCATATGGGTGCGTATAATGTATGAGATTGGCGATATACCACCAGAATTTCGTAAAAATTTCATCCACACAATTTCGAAGATGGCAAGAGACAACAGTTGTGAGAATTATCGCACAAGCAACTTAACAGCTCTTGCATCCAAGATGCTGACGAGAACAATATTCAGAGCAATGGAAGAGAAAATTGCGGTTTTGTTAAATGAGCATCACTTATCCTTCGGAAAGGTAAGGACACCAGACAGGCGGTTCTGAAATTGCTGTTGATAATGGAAGCAAGACTGAAGAAAAATCAAGAAACAGTCATATGATTTGTTGACCAGGAAAAAACATTCTGGGCTCATACGTGATTATCTCGGATAGCTTCAGTATTTTCGAGTGAAAGTAATCGGCCGTGATTCTGTCGGTGCAAAATCGACATCCATATCTTACCTAATTTTACACCTGCCTCTTTCAATCGAGGACGTTGGCACTATCGAAGATAGTCTCTTCACCGACTTCATGTGATGGGGACGGGGACTGTGGTGCCCTCTATAATGCCTGTATATTCGGCACTCCCTAGAGTTCTGATTGCAGTTCGTCGCTTCACCTCTAAGGTTTTCTTCCACAGCCGGGGACAAAAAGTTACGGAAAGACTTTACCTATCTAAAATGGTCTGTCATTTCGGAAGATTTAAGTGTAAATGATATGTTTCAAGATTACAGGCCAGTACACGGTTCGCGCGGCTCCTCCCGTCGGAGGTTCGAGTCTTCCCTCGGGCATGAATATGTGTGTTGTCCTTAGCGTTTAGTTTAAGTTAGGTTAAGTAGTGTGTAAGCCTGGTGACTGACGATCTCAGCAGTTTGGTTCCATAGGAACTTACCACAAATTTCCAAAACAGCCCTGTAGTCACATGAACAGCGGAGATGTAATTGCTAATTTTTTTATATCTAATTGAATAACGTTGGCGCTGTACCACTGAAAATCAAATGGAGCTGGTGACTAGAAACCAAATCGGCAAGCTGCGGGCTATGCTCCTTGCCCAAGCCCGCATGCTCGACGGCCCGCAGAGCTCCTTGTTGACTCTGTCGCACAAGTTTCTCAGGCCGCCTGCCAGACGGCTTCCAACTAACGGTCACTAGCCGCGTACTTCCTCTCCGAGCCTATCATATAACCTCTAAGGCGCGACGCATCACGAAAGAGTTTTGCAAATTGGTCACAAACTGGCATTCCTAAAGGCACGGTAAATGCAAAACTGTAAAGTTGGCGGATGGATGAATATGTGGCGCTGCAGTGCAATTTCAGCACGTGGCTCGTAAGTACTTGTCGATAAGAGGACATAAAGTCGTTGCAAATCTCATTCAGTGTTGGATAGTAACTATGTCCCACCGGCAGGCACTTGAACAAAGTACGCAAACTGTCCGTGGAATAATTTTTATACAAATGGCACGGGATCTCTGCTGTTCAGTATAAAATGTCGAACCAAAACACCTCTCAGCTATCTAAATGTCCTATTGTTATCTGAGCAGCCAGTTTCGGCGCCACATTATGCCATCTTCACGGCTCCTGTCCAACATGTAGGGAGATTACCACCTCTGGTCCAGTCAAACTAGGGGCCAGCGTTCAGTGAATGGTATTCGTAGATTTTTGATGGCTGCGTCAGTGACTATTGAATGCTGACTGCTAGTCTGACTGGACCAGAGGTGGGAATCTTCCTTTCTGTCGGTCAGGGGCCTTGAAGATTGCGTAATGCAGCGCCAAAATAAAATAACTTCTGGAAATTTAGACGGCTGAAAGGTGTTTTGAGTCGACATTTTTAAAATTCGCACATGTGAGTATTTGAGAGAGGGCGTGTAGATTGGCTCAAAGAACCCAGTTTGAGCAATCATTGAGTTTCTCGACATTTTAACGGGAGCTATGACACGTGCCCACTACTGGATGATGTTGGTAGGAATGGGTAAACCATGATCAAACCCAGCTACGAGAAGGAAGTGGTAAACGCAAAATTTTATCACATTAATATTACGTCGTCTGTTATATATTCAGTGCTGGTGCACATGGTGATTCAAAATTCCCATTACAGGGCTCTAGGGGTTGTAGTGGGGATTTAGTAGATTAAGTTTTGATCGTGAAACCATATCCGGAAATGTACCGTATGGATATAAAGAAAGTTCGAACATCGGATCACTTTCCAGTCAATTACTTCACGGTATGCACACAAGTTGATAAGAGGGCGCCGTCGTCAGTCCCTGTTGTGATTACGGGATCACATATACCTTCGCCCAACTACAGCAGTTGCTGCGATCAACTAGAGCGTTGGAAACGAGGAGGATTAGGTCTGGTCCCCCATACACGGGCTGCATTCTCGACTTTGAGGAGGGCGTCCTTCGACAAGTAGAAGAGTACCCGAGGGCCAGTACTCGAAATACTGCCCATGTCATGTGCTTTTACTGAACACAGGTCAGGGCTCCTGTCCCAACGTGCGCGTAGCGTGAAGTGGGAGATTTGAAAGTGATCTGATCCTCAAATTACTTTTGCATACAAATGGTAAATTTCCAGACGTGGCTCCCGTACCAAAACTCGCATCTGCTAATTATCAATGAAATTCGCCCACAGCCGTGTAACTAAGGTATTATTTTATTTTACTTTACTTTGACTATCGGCTTCAGCGTCCCACTATGGCACCTTTACGCCCCATATGAATGTCCCAAAAACGGTATTACCATAGAGTGCCATATATTCCTGGATGTCGTAAATTCAATCAAGTCTTCGAATGTAGCAATTGGGTTACCGTTTTACACGGCTGATGGTAAATTTCATTGGTAAGTAATTGACCAGCTTATACCACTACCGTCTGTCACACTACTGCTATACCATAACCTTAAAGTTGGAAGCAGTTGTGAAATAAAACTATCTTGTTAAAGCAATTATGGTATAAAGCAGCAGAGCAGTGTTACCCTCTGGGAGGAATTTTGTTACGTTGACAGTGTTGTACCTAATGGAGGTGGCTTATCGGAAATGAAAGTCAGAACTACGTAAATATTTAAACAGTAACAAACATTATTTTGCCTATCTGCACTGTTCAACGAATAAAGAAAACGGTCGCCATCCTAACTAGGCAAGAGAATGATTAACATTCTCGTTCCAGAATATACTTATTAATAACTTTATGGATAAACACAACCTATACTTTGTCACACGCGAGTGCAGTGAACTCTTGACACATACACATGTTTACTGTAAGATTGAAACTAACAATTAGAGCAGCACAAACTATTTGCAAAATTATAACAGATACCGAAATACACTATTACTTTCAGGGCTTACACAAACTGAATGGCCTTTATAACATTATTACTATTCACTGGAGAATCATTAATTGGATATAGGTTAAGTCTCTCTTGGTTAAATACTTTACTATTTAAAGCGAAAGTTAGTTGTAATCCACTATCAGGTTGCTTCTCACTATCATTTGAATAAAGAAATAATGATTTTCATAATTAGTGGTCTTCCCATTACTTGTTGCCTAGCATTAATACAATAGACAAACTGTGGATCCTGTTATATTATTAATATGCACTTCCAATACACAAGAGAGACAAACACTTAGCTAACATGCGTATATAACGTTTCACACTGCATTTTTGCACTCTTACTTCATTGAGAGACAAAATTAACATATACGTAAGATAGTGACTCGCCTTCTGCGATTTACAACAGCAGGTAATGTGATCATTTACTAAGCAAAACTTTATAAGCCTCAGTCTTAAGAACTTTTAGTTTGAAGTTAGCAACAACACATTAATAAGCAGTTTTACTAGGAAAATTACACTCCTGGAAATTGAAATAAGAACACCGTGAATTCATTGTCCCAGGAAGGGGAAACTTTATTGACACATTCCTGGGGTCAGATACATCACATGATCACACTGACAGAACCACAGGCACATAGACACAGGCAACAGAGCATGCACAATGTCGGCACTAGTACAGTGTATATCCACCTTTCGCAGCAATGCAGGCTGCTATTCTCCCATGGAGACGATCGTAGAGATGCTGGATGTAGTCCTGTGGAACGGCTTGCCATGCCATTTCCACCTGGCGCCTCAGTTGGACCAGCGTTCGTGCTGGACGTGCAGACCGCGTGACACGACGCTTCATCCAGTCCCAAACATGCTCAATGGGGGACAGATCCGGAGATCTTGCTGGCCAGGGTAGTTGACTTACACCTTCTAGAGCACGTTGGGTGGCACGGGATACATGCGGACGTGCATTGTCCTGTTGGAACAGCAAGTTCCCTTGCCGGTCTAGGAATGGTAGAACGATGGGTTCGATGACGGTTTGGATGTACCGTGCACTATTCAGTGTCCCCTTGACGATCACCAGAGGTGTACTGCCAGTGTAGGAGAACGCTCCCCACACCATGATGCCGGGTGTTGGCCCTGTTTGCATCGGTCGTATGCAGTCCTGATTGTGGCGCTCACCTGCACGGCGCTAAACACGCATACAACCATCATTGGCACCAAGGCAGAAGCGACTCTCATCGCTGAAGACGACACGTCTCCATTCGTCCCTCCATTCACGCCTGTCGCGACACCACTGGAAGCGGGCTGCACGATGTTGGGGCGTGAGCGGAAGACGGCCTAACGGTGTGCGGGACCGTAGCCCAGCTTCATGGAGACGGTTGCGAATGGTCCTCGCCGATACCCCAGGAGCAACAGTGTCCCTAATTTGCTGGGAAGTGGCGGTGCGGTCCCCTACGGCACTGCGTAGGATGCTACGGTCTTGGCGTGCATCCGTGCGTCGCTGCGGTCCGGTCCCAGGTCGACGGGCACGTGCACCTTTCGCCGACCACTGGCGACAACATCGATGTACTGTGGAGACCTCACGCCCCACGTGTTGAGCAATTCGGCGGTACGTCCACCCGGCCTCCCGCATGCCCACTATACGCCCTCGCTCAAAGTCCGTCAACTGCACATACGGTTCACGTCCACGCTGTCGCGGCTTGCTACCAGTGTTAAAGACTGCGATGGATCTCCGTATGCCACGGCAAACTGGCTGACACTGACGGCGGCGGTGCACAAATGCTGCGCAGCTAGCGCCATTCGACGGCCAACACCGCGGTTCCTGGTGTGTCCGCTGTGCCGTGCGTGTGATCATTGCTTGTACAGCCCTCTCGCAGTGTCCGGAGCAAGTATGGTGGGTCTGACACACCGGTGTCAATGTGTTCTTTTTTTCATTTCCAGGAGTGTATTTTCAGCAAGCATCATTAACTTTAACTCACTCACTTGCCACATTAACTTTAACATTCTTTTGATGCTATTAGGTAAGTGACCAAAGACTTCTGTGGCAACATAATTTACACCCTTCTGAGCCAAAGTTAGATTTAATCTGAATTTCATTAGGGGAATATATATATATATATATATATATATATATATATATATATATATATATATATATATGTGTGTGTGTGTGTGTGTGTGTGTGTGTGTGTACTGTGTTTTGCCATAGTTTAATGAGAGCCTATTTGCAGAGAACCACTTAATGATTTTCTGAAAAACATAGTTTGAAATTTCACCAGTTAATTCTTGTCTGATGGGTGTGATGGATATACTTGTATCATTGGCAAAAAGTACTAGCTTTGCATCTTCGTGAATATAGAATGGCGAGTCATTAATATATATTAAGAACAGCAGAGGACCGAAGACCGAACCTTGCGGCACCCCATTCTTGGTTGTTCCCCAGTTTGAGAAATCGCCAGTTTTCTGCATATTATGTGAACTGCTTTTTTCAACTTTCTGCACTCTTCCAGATAGGTATGATTTAAAGCATCTGAGCGCTGTCCCATTCATACCACAGTACTTGAGCTTGTCTAGAAGTATTCCATGATTTACACGATTAAAAGCCTTTGAGAGATTACAAAAAATCCCAACGGGTGACTTCCGGTTACTCAGAGTATTTTATATTTCATTAGTGAAAGTATATATAGCATTTTCGGTTGAAAAACCTTTCTGGAAACCCAAGTGACATTTTGCTAAAACTTTATTTTTACGAAGGTGTGAGGCTACTCTACAATACAATACTTTTTCAAGAATTTTGGATAAGGCAGTAAGAAGAGAGATTGGGCGGTAGTTTTCGACATCAGACGTACCCCCTTTTTATGCAGTGGTTTAACAATAGCATAGTTTAGTCTGTCTGGGAAAATACCCTGCTTCAGAGAACTAATACATATCTGGCTAAGAATCCCACTTATCTCTTGGGAACAGGCTGTTATTATCCTGCTCGAAATGCCATCAGTTCCATGTGAGCTTTTATTCTTAAGAGAATTTACTATCTTCCTAATTACAAAAGGAGAGTGGGTGGAATTTCAGTTGTATCAAATGGTGTGGGTAAGGCCTCTTCGATTAATTGCCTTGCTTCTTCTAATGAACATTTAGATCCAATTTTCTCTACGACATTTAAAAAAGGATTATTCATAATGTTTTCGACTTCTGTCTTGTTGTTTGTCACGTTTCCATTCGCTCTGATGGTAATGTCGTCATGCTGTACTCTTGGTTGCCTGTCTCCCTTGTAATAATATTCCAAATTGTTTCGATTTTGTTATCAGAGGTACTAATCTCAGACATGATGCACATGCTTCTGGACTTTTTAATAACATTTAATGTAGCACAGTAGTTTTTATAATATTTTGCTGTTTCTGGGTCATTACTCTTTCTTGTTGTTAGATACAGTTCCCTTTTGCGGTTACAAAATATTTTTATTCTTTTAGTAAGCCAAGATATTTTGCGTGGTTTTCTATAATTAGATTTAACTACTTTCTTAGGGAAACAGTTTTCAAATTCAAGTTTACCATGAAATAAGTTATATTTTAAATACTTTTTGCCAAATATCATTATTCTAGACCAATGGGACGTGTCCTACAGGTTGTGATGAGGGAGTTGCGAGTGTGAAAATATGAGACATAAATGGCCATATCTTTTGATTGCTTTAACTTAAGGACTAACATTTATTTTATATTTCTTTCACATAAATTTAAACCTGACACGTTTGCTGAGGAAACGTGGTGTTAACAAACGAACGGACAGACTGTCTTAAAACAACCTTGCTTGTAGCCAAATTTCGTGACTTTTGGTCAAAGGCAGGCACCCAGTAGATTCTGATGAATGAGTTTCCACCAAAATGTCTGACGTATTGCCTTAGAAGTGTCACTTCTTTTTCTTCGTGAAGGAACCGCTGACATTCATACATGACATAAATTTAAAATTGATGGGTCTAGCTGTTCCTAAGGAAACTGGTTTTGAAGTTGGACAGACAGACACACAGACCGTCGGACAACGAGGTAATCCTATTTATAAGGGTTCCGTTTATATCGGCTGCGGTACGCTAGCCTAAAAACTGCGAATTTTCACAAAATATGTTCTTTGTACCACTTAATTCCTCGTGTTTCACAAATTAAGTATTTATCTTCAGTTTCTGCTGTACTAAAATGTCACAATCATAACTAATGACTTCCATGACCCTCAGAGGACTTATGACGAAAAACCTTTCGGGACGAGATACAGAAAGCACACGAACATTACAAAGTTATATCATACACTTTTTTCGTATATTTCCCTTTAAAATCACGTTAATGCAGGTTACAAAGAAAGAAAAAGAAATGGTGGTATCTTCTCATGGTCGCTGCCTGTCGGATAAAGATGTCACTCTGACCGGCTCATCGGTGGTTTGCTCACAATGAATACGCGGGCTTACTTCCCCGATACCTGCTCATTCAACATGATAAATAAAAAATATTAACACTTTGTAATTATTTCACAGATAATATTGGGTAAATATCTTTAGTTACATAGTTTAAACGGTGAAAAGGCAGCTTGAGAATACAGACTTCGTTGGGGAACTTCACTGATGAAGTCTTCTCGGAGCCGGCCGCGGTGGTCTCGCGGTTCTAGGCGCTCAGTCCGGAACCGCGAGACTGCTATGGTCGCAGGTTCGAATCCTGCCGCGGGCATGGATGTGTGTGATGTCCTTAGGTTAGTTAGGTTTAAGTAGTTCTAAGTTCTAGGGGACTGATGACCACAGATGTTAAGTCCCATAGTGCTTAGAGCCATTTGAACCATTTTTGAAGTCTTCTCGGGTTAACAGCCACGTAGTATCACAGAATTGTCGATCGCACTGCTAGATTTTTTCAAATCTATGTTATTAGCCGAGTCGTTGCGTCGTGTTATCGCAAAGTTTCGATGAGTTTAGGCAACGTGTATGGTTTTGGTCTGTTTCGGAATGATGTCTCGGACGATGGTGGAGCAGCATCCCCCCCCCCCCCCCCCCCGCCCGCCATGGTGGTGGGGGCTTCGTGCATCTAGTCCTGCTGCTGTCTGTTTATTCTGCATGCTGACTTAGTTACTTTCACATCTGAGCGTTCTTGACGTAATTTTGGTAACATAGCATCCCATGCATAGTTCAAGTGGAAACCGCTGTTCCGGTTGACAAGATCGTAATGTACTCTTATTTCCAGTGGCTCTATGAAGACTGAATTCCAGAACCCGTGGGCATGGTACAGCCCCTTTGTCTGTTCAAAAACGAACTTTTTTCCTTTATTAATGCTGCATCTGCCACTACAGACTGGACTTCTCAGTCGGGGCGAGGCGAACGCTCTTCACATGTTGTGCATCACTGCCTGTGCCCGATAGAACCACATACCACCCTTGTAGCTGATATTTTAGACATCAAGTACCCTAGACGGTCTCTGATTCACGATTTTAGCAGTTCAGCGAAAAAAGATTTTTATGTTTAGCTTCTCCATTATCCTGTCGATCTTGGACCTCGGCGCTAGCTTTCTTCTTTTGGGTTATTTTCTTTATTCTTCTCGCTGGCCTGGAGACAGTACCTTTTTTGTGCCTCAGAGTAGCCTGTCTGCGAAAAGATTCGCGTAAATGTTGTAAATCGGTAGACGAACTTCCCTTCTTGCATACTTCCTTCGAAGTGTTCCATACATAGTTCCACACAAAGGTTAACAGCGCCTGGCGCTAGAGGGTATCCCTTGGTGACTCCGCCTATGTATTCATATAACTTCCCTCCAGGCTGGGACGACATGTCGATTCAGTTTCACGATGTCGCTGTTGAGGTTACTCTCTAGCAATGCCACGGAATCTTCTAGCGACCCCCATCTGAAGAGAGATGTCAAATCTGACTAGATCACCCTTGTCAGCCGATTGGTGAAGTATGCAGCGGCAGAGCTCAGCATCAACAAAGGACACAAGTTTCTTTTTGAACAGAAGGCATTCGATTATCAAGGAGGCTATGTAAATAAGAGTACAGGGCTATTTTGTCAACCTGAACAGTGATTTTTATCTGGGCTCCGCAAGGAATATGGCGTGAACAAACGTCAGATGTAAAAGCATCAGGACTCAAAGTCCAGACTTCTTCCAACTCTCTGCCCTCCATTACCCCCCCCCCCCTCCCCCTTCCTCCTCATCATCACTGACCCCAACTCTTCTTCCAAAGTCACACGATTGGTCCACGCTTAGAGACTCGACAGAGGAGTCGGTAGTCTAGAATCTTTAAGGGAATTAACTGAACATAAACCCGAGACACCGCCTGAAGAAGACGAGTAGCAAACTCTACAAAACCTCAAAAACTGGAGGCCATGACAAAGGTGATAACCATAGAAAATTTCATCAAAAATGGAATCGTGACCGAAATTTCTGTCACACTACAGCAGCGCTGCAAGAGTGAATTTAAGTGCTCCTGCCCGCTCTGTAATGATTCTGAATTTCTTCTCGTAGTCCATATGGGAGCTATACTCAGCAGCCAGTAGTCTATGCCTAAGTATCTTACTTAATGCTGGATCCTGAAGCTTTGCAAGTAGGCTTTCGTGAGACAACTGGTATCTTTCTCAAGTGTTGGTCGATTCAGTTTTTTAACATTTTAGCGTTATTCCTCCGTGAGTCAATGAAAACTGCGACTGTTCTTGTTGTCTTCTTTTTACATCGTCAAAGACAAGGGCATTTTACTGACAAGTAATATTACATACAAGGCATCATTGTAGGAGTATGCGACAACAAATTCAGACCAATGAAATAAACGTGGCTCAGTACAGGTCGTCAAAACATTCGCTTCCATACAGAGCATATCTCTTTCTGGCGGCAACACAGGCACGTATTCTCGGAAGAAAATTATCAGGAAGTTGGTGAATGGGATCCCACAGCAGAGTGTCCCAAGCAGCTTACACCTTTTTTTTGCAATTCAATAATGGTTCTTGCAGCCCTGGAGAAAGAGAAAGTTCCCGCTTCATCATGTGCCATTCATATTTAGTTGGTGAGAGAATCGACGATCTTGCTGGCCAGGGTCTTTGTTGTACATCTAGGAGAATGTATTGCACCCCAGCAACCACACGCAGATGTGCATTGTTGTGCTTAAAAGGTGCATCCCCTCCCTGTCGAAGAAATAGTATTAACAACGGATCGCAAGGTATAGCTGATGTCCTATAGCTTGGGATGGGGCTTGTGTGTCACGGGCGAATACACTCTGGAATAGACCACTCACATACGCCATACGTGTGTAAGTCGTGAGAGGTGGTTAATCTTTTTAGTGCATTCTCTGTCGGAAGAGAGAAACATGGCATTGTTGTGAGGGATTTCAGAGAAACGTTATTTAGGGCAGATAATATCTTAAGAAGGTGCAGCAATAAACGCCACCAACAGTGAGTTTATTACGTAGCTGGTAGCCCGGACAGCTGACGCCGAGAGAGACAATAACGCTTTTTTATGTCTCCTCTTTGTTTTCCCAGGGTGGTAAAATCGCGCTGTCACGAAAAGTACGCTCAATCATTGGTAGGCGGGCTGTGGCGTTAGACTTGAGTTACACTTGTTGAGCAGAGGAAGGCGATAGAGAAGTTGCTTGGGAGGATACCTTTTGCCATTGGCCAATGTTTACGGCAAATCCAATGATTGGCTAGGAAAGTTTAAGTGCAGAAAAAACTTTCATTGGGCGACATTCGGATCTTGGTTTTTCGGCAGAGCTGTCGGACGGAAACAGTTGAAGAAATTTCAGGATCAGAGTTTGGAACTGGAGACACGTAGATTGACAGAGAAACACATGCTTGAACAGTAGAACTTTAAAGCCCTCACGACTTAGGCCACTACGACTTGGCGCCAATTATCGAAGGTAAAAAGCCACTGAAACCACTGTAGCACGATTCTGACTTTGCAACATGGCGACCTCTACGGTCGCAGGTTCCAATCCTGCCTCGGGCATGGATGTGTGTGCTGCCCTTAGATTAGTTAGGTTTAAATAGTTCTACGTTCTAGGGGACTGATGACCTTAGAAGTTAAGTCTCATAGTGATCAGATCCATTTTTGCAACATGACAGTTATCCTGCTGGGATATGTCATCGCCGTAGAGGAGACTTTAAGCACGAAGTGATGCAAGTGGTCGGCAGTTACGTTCACGTAGTTCACTGCTGTCATCATGTCTTCGATTGCCAAAACAGATCCCCTGTAAGCCCAACTCATGGTACTCCATTAGTATAATCACGCCCTCAGCGACCTGCATCTGTGGCGCGGTTCATGTTTCGTGCAACCATTCGCCTGGATGACGGGTGTAAGGATCCTACCATCGATTTGAGGACTCAGTGATTCTGTGTCCACTGCAATCATAACTAATGATGTCGTTGAGTCAACACAGGAACACGTAGGGGTCGCGTGATGTGGAGATCCAGATCAACAATGATCTTTCAACAGTGTACTCCGAAACTCTTGTGCCTGCATCAGCATTGTACACTGTCATCAGCTGCAACAGATGAATTACACAGTGGGGTATCCGCCGACCTCTAAGTTTTGTGATGTGACGCAGTCGTCCAAAACTATATGGCCTACTCGTTTTTTCATCCTTCAACTACTTTCCACAGGTACTAACTACAGTAGTATGCCAACAAGAGACCAGCTTCGCCGTTTCAGAGATTACCTTCTCGAGCAGCAGCACCACGACAATGTGCCCTTGGTCAAAAGCGCTCTTATCAGCGGACTCCCGCATTTGTGGCCCATATGTTCGCTATACTGATTGCCCATTCGTCTCTCTTCGTCTTACTTTCTTTCCTTACTCCGTCACGTGCCTGCAACACCACCATTCAGTCTCGTGGTGGGAATTCTCATAATACTTTGGCTCATCAGTTTTTGATCCCTGTCGGCTTTACGTGGTATGGGTTCCACACACTTGAACAGTGTTCAAGGATCGGTCGAACGAGTGTTTTCTAAGGAGTCTCCCATGCAGAATGTCTGCATTTTCCCACAAAAATGCTAATCAGCCGAAATCGCCACCTGATCTTCTCACAATGCACCAACATTCAAATGCAATTTCTAAGTAAGACACAGATTATAGACGGTGTTACGTCTACCTTCTCGTTGTTAGTGCGATTGCGCTGTACTATTACTCTTGTGCACAGCCAAAACGTGTAGTATAATTGATGTTATTTCAGCGGTTGTTGTATGCAGTCGTCTTGGTGTAGCAGTTGTAATGGCGAACGGACAGCTTTAGTTTTTACCCGATGTTCGAACCCAGCCCTTGCCAGTACTAATGTTGGTCACCTGAACATTTACACGTACAGTTTAATGCAATGCGGTTTTGGACTGCTAGCTAATAGGTTGTATGTTTGAATCCCGGATAGGGTACGGGTGTCGATATCAGATGTGTTCACTCACAGACTGAATTAAAAGTGATAAAAACAAGCATAAGCGTATTTATGATTGCGTACCAATGAATATCCAACTTGACCGTTAAAAAACACAAGTTGAGAAAGCGTATCCGAGACAACATAAAAACGTACTAACCGTGCACATTATTAGTTTGTATTTTGAGTATAAAAAAGAATAATAGGCAATGTGTTCACGAACAGTGCAACAAATTGTTGTTACTGTTGTTAAAGTTGTGCTGTTGGTGACCTTGACAACGAGCGCTGTTCTAAAAGTGAACGAAGTATACTTCTAAGACGTTAAAAAACTGTAAGACGACTGTGCGTAAATTATAGAACAGGGGGATAGTATGCTGAGTGAAGCAGAATACAAATTTCGTTTCCCAGAACGGAAAAATAGCTCGGAAGGTGCTAAAGTTGAGCATTCTACAAGCAATTTACACAAATTCGGTACGAGATAGTTAAAATCTCCAAAACAGTGAACACTGCAAAGCAGTGCCAACGTGGAAACTTCATAACATTCGTCTTACAGAGTTTAAAAAGAGATAAAAATCATAAACCTACTTTAACGGTGCCATTACGTTCTAAAAGGAACCTATACGGACTTTTACAACAGAGCAAAGCTCCAGAGTGCAAACTGTAAATGGCGTCTTTAACTGACCTCACAGTCACACGACGCCCGATGAATCGATGCTTGAAAAACAACAGCTATATTTATATTCAGTATTGCCCCGTCAACCAAGAGCGTTTCACGCTGTAGATACTGGTACTGGCGCACCAGTGTGCTAATGAAATTGCTGTACAATTATTACTGACCTACGTTATTGCTAAATAACTTTGGTAGTCAACATTTTGCGGTTCTCACATGTAGACCCAATGATACTACCATTCTAGCAGCGAATCGCATTTCTGTGTGCTAGGTTTAATTATGTTCAGAGTAATGCTGATGATATATCATCAGAATTTCCAAAAAGCGTCATCCACACAATTCCGAAGATAGGTAGAGCCCACAAGTGCGAGAATTATCTCACAATAAGCTTAACAGCTCACGCATACAAGCTACTGCCAAGAATAATGTACAGTAGAATGGGAAAGATAACTGAGGATCTGTTAGATGTCCATCGGTTTGGCTTTAGGAAAGGTAGTTCTGATGTTTTGCTTGATAATGGAAGCAAGACTGTAGAAAAATCAAGACACATTAATAGGATTTGTCCACATGGATAAAAGCGTTATATAATGTAAAAAGTTGAAGTTGTTCAAAATTCTGAGAAAAAAGTGGTGCTCTATAGGGAAAGACGGTAATATACAATATGTACAAGAACCAAGAGAGAACAACAAGGCTGGAATATCGAGAACCAGTTACATGAAACGTATTCGCAGTTGCGAATACGAACACCCATCAGCCGTATAACGAAATAACAATGAAAATTTGCACCGGAACGGAATTCGAATCCGCAATTCCCGCTTTAAGTGAACGCTCGGCTTAACATCTTTGGCTACATGTGCACGAATCCCGGCTAGACCCCAACTTCCGCATGTTGTCGCCCCTTCGTCACAAACTGTACTGATACATATATTGTGTAATTACCGTACGGGGAAGGGCATTTTAATTGAAGGTCCCTGTCTGGTGTTCAGAGCAACAATGCATCGTTCGTCTTAACAGCACAGGCTTTGCAAAAACGTGTTGCTATGATTAAAAATGTTGTAAGACAGGGATGTAGTCTTTCGCCCCTACTGTTCAATCTACACTCCCGGAAATGGAAAAAAGAACACATTGACACCGGTGTGTCAGACCCACCATGCTTGCTCCGGACACTGCGAGAGCGCTGTACAAGCAATGGTCACACGCACGGCACAGCGGACACACCAGGAACCGTGGTGTTGGCCGTCGATTGGCGCTAGCTGCGCAGCATTTGTGCGCCGCCGCCGTCAGTGTCAGCCAGTTTGCCGTGACATACGGAGCCCCATCGCAGTCTTTAACACTGGTAGCATGACGCGACAGCGTGGACGTGAACCGTATGTGCAGTTGACGGACTTTGAGCGAGGGCGTATAGTGGGCATGCGGGAGGCCGGGTGGACGTACCGCCGAATTGCTCAACACGTGGGGCGTGAGGTCTCCACAGTACATCGATGTTGTCGCCAGTGGTCGGCGGAAGATGCACGTGCCCGTCGACCTGGGACCGGACCGCAGCGACGCACGGATGCACGCCAAGACCGTAGGATCCTACGCAGTGCCGTAGGGGACCGCACCGCCACTTCCCAGCAAATTAGGGACACTGTTGCTCCTGGGGTATCGGCGAGGACCATTCGCAACCGTCTCCATGAAGCTGGGCTACGGTCCCGCACACCGTTAGGCCGTCTTCCGCTCACGCTCCAACATCGTCCAGCCCGCCTCCAGTGGTGTCGCGACAGGCGTGAATGGAGCGACGAATGGAGACGTGTCGTCTTCAGCGATGAGAGTCGCTTCTGCCTTGGTGCCAATGATGGTCCTATGCGTGTTGGCGCCGTGCAGGTGAGCGCCACAATCAGGACTGCATACGACCGAGGGACACAGGGCCAACACCCGGCATCATGGTGTGGGCAGCGATCTCCTACACTGGCCGTACACCTCTGGTGATCGTCGAGGGGACACTGAATAGTGTCATAGAACCCATCGTTCTACCATTCCTAGACCGGCAAGGGAACTTGCTGTTCCAACAGGACAATGCACGTCCGCATGTATCCCGTGCCACGCAACGTGCTCTAGAAGGTGTAAGTCAACTACCCTGGCCAGCAAGATCTCCGGATCTGTCCCCCATTGAGCATGTTTGGGACTGGATGAAGCGTCGTGTCACGCGGTCTGCACGTCCAGCACGAACGCTGGTCCAACTGAGGCGCCAGGTGGAAATGGGATGGCAAGCCGTTCCACAGGACTACATCCAGCATCTCTACGATCGTCTCCATGGGAGAATAGCAGCCTGCATTGCTGCGAAAGGTGGATATACACTGTACTAGTGCCGACATTGTGCATGCACTGTTGCCTGTGTCTATGTGCCTGTAGTTCTGTCAGTGTGATCATGAGATTTATCTGACCCCAGGAATGTGTCAATAAAGTTTCCCCTTCCTGGGACAATGAATTCACGGTGTTCTTATTTCAATTTCCAGTAGGGTATACACCGAATAAGCAATGACAGAAACAAAAGAAAGAGTGAAGAGTGGGATTAAAATTCAAGGTGATATCAATGATAAGATTCGGTGATTACATTGCTATCTTCGGTGAAAGTCAAGAAGAATTACAGTGTCTCTTATGAACACTTTCAAGAGTACAGTATATGGATTGAGAGTAAATCGAGGAAAGACGAAAGTAATGAGAAGTAGCAGAAGTGATAACAGCCAGAAAGTTAACATCAGAATTGAAGATCACGAAGTATAAGTTGTTAAGGAATTTTGCTACTTAGGCATCAAAATATCCCATGACAGACGGAGCAAGAAGGATACAAAAAGCAGACTAGCATTGACAGAAAGGGGATTCCGCTCAAGATAAATCTACTAGTATTAAACATAGGTATTAACTTGAAGATGTACGTTTGAAACACGGCATTGATGGTAGTGAAACATGGCGTATGGGAAAGCTGGAACAGAAGAGACTAGGAGCATTTGAAATGTGGTGCTACAGAGGAATTTTGAAAATTATATGGACTTATAAGGTATAGGATAGCAGGTTCAGAAGGATGTACGCTGCAGTACGTACTGGGAGATGAAGCAGCTTGCACAGGATAGAGTAGCATGAAGAGCTGCATCAAACCAGTCTCAGGGCTGAAGACCACAACAACAAGGTATAGGAATGACGAAGTTCTCCACAGAATCTGCGAGGAAAGGACAAACTGGGAAGCACTGACAAGAAGAAGAGACAGTAAGACAAGACATCTGTTAAAAGATCAGGGAGTAACATCCATCGCACAAGCAGGAGCTATAGATGGTAGAAACAGTAGAGGATGGCAGACACTTCAGTATATCCAGCAAATAATTTAGGACGTAGGTCGCATTTGCTATTCTGAGATGAAGAGGTTGGCACATTAGAAGAATTCATTACATGCTGGCTCAAATCGGCCACAAGACTTATGACCCCCAACCTCCTCCCCCTCCCTGAAAAAAAAATTGGCATTAATGCTGAAAATCAGCGAAAACGCATTATCAGAGTTGCACATTTAAGATTAGGCACGCGTGTTCGGCGCTGTGGGCCGCATTGTGATGACAGGGACGTTCCAGTGTGATCTCTGGAGGACGAGCCGTGACCAGAGGCGTGTCGAATGCAGCGATAGGCTCTCCCCATGGATGGCGACGACAGGCACCGTAAGAGAGCGGCCGACGCAAGTTGTTCCGCACTTGCCGCCAGATAGCGCGCGCTCTGCGGCCTCCGGGTCCGCTTATCGGGGCCAGATAGCCGCGCGGGGCGGAGAGGCAGCAGAGGACCCCAAAGCCACGCGCAACTTGGCGCTGCTCCGCTTTCGACGCTTCTGCTACTTGTCGAGTCCCGAAGCGACTGCCGATAAGCCAACATTGTTCTTTGACGCGAGTTCCGTAACAACGACGCGTGTGCCACCATGTTAATCCTCGTATCTACTACAGTGAGAAACTAGCTGAGTTCATCGCTTGTTTGCAAAGCCTGACGTCAGGTGGAACAGACACAGCGGTCTCAATTATTTACTACAGATTTTAATAGATTTTATCGCAATGCATTCCAACAGTCCATAAAAATAAAAATCAACTACCGCATGTATGAGAAATCATCACAAGAGAAAGGCATAACCGATTTGTCTGAATTTTTTTCTAGTTGTGTTCGTAATTGTCAGGATAAAATTCGTACGAAAAAGATTTTTTGAAAATCAGCCGTAAAAGTCGGATTTCTGGATGGTATTCTGTATGAAAATCTCAGTGAAAGAAATGTGATAGTCGCCTTGATAGTTCTGCTGTCAAACCGAAAAAAAGTGACGTTGAGTTTGAGTGTTTTGCTGTGACATGTTTTCATAACAACAACAAATATCGCATTGAAAACTGATATTTTGCGATAAAGAACGCAATTGAAAACGATATTTCAGTGTGTTATCGGTAGTGATCAAATCTCTGGCGTGATGCAAAGAACGAATTAACGTCAGTAGCTAGTATTCTGGTGTGTCTCTATCAGTGTACTTCATTTGTGGTCTGCTTCTTTGGAAAAAAATGCCACCAGTGAGCCGCTGAAATAGCGGTCGGCGTACGCTTAGAACGAGGCATCTACATTTTAGTTGAGTGAATTGGAGTGACGATGAGCGTAGACAAAATTGTCGCAAAAGGAATATGGATTGTAAAATAATCATTTGGAATATGTATGTGACGGCGCACAAACGACCGTTGGAGGCACTCGTCCAGCGTTGAGAGATTTGTGGAATAATCTAGATCTCTTTGGAGGCACGATGATTTTGCAGGCCAGTGATTTTGGGCAAATGTTACGGGTCATTTCGAGATCAACAGCTGCTGATGAAAGAAACTTTTTTCTTGAAGTCATCGACTTTGTGGAGATATGTCAAACTTGTCAAGTTAAGAACGAGTCGGGTTACAAAATGACGTACCGGCGAAAGTGATTTCCAAGCAATTATTGAATATACCGGTTTACGTTTTCACTGGTCTCATTTCGTTTCCACCTAATTATTGTCAATTCACAACATCGAAACAAGTTTGGTTCACGATAGTCTTTCCGAATATTGCTGATAATTACAAAAACCATGTTTGGTTGAGCGAACGAGCCATTTTTGGAGCAAAAGATAGTGAAGTACACGATTTGAACATAAAAATTCAAATTCAAATCGCCGGCCAATTGCATCCATTTCATTCGATCGATCCCAAAGTCGATCCAGATGAAGTCGTCAGTTATCCATTTGAATTCCTAAATTCATTGGATACGCCAGGTGTGCCATCACACAACTTGCAGCTCAAGGCCGACTCGGTGATAATAATGTTACGTAGTATTAACCAACCGAAACTATGCAACGTAGCAACCTCTCGCATACCCGTTTGCTAACGATTCATACCGATTTATCCATTCGTTTTGAGTTCTATTTACAATGAAGGTTCCATTTACAGTAACAATAAATAAGGTCAGAGAGAGAGGGTTTCGGAAGATTTCACAAATAAGGTTGCAGGAAATGGGTATAAAGAACGATGCGAAGGATACGGGCAGAGATGAGGCAGCAAGCGATGGGTTCTGTGAGTGTGGGGTAAGAGATGTACAGGGAGTGGGGAGGAAGGTGATGGAGAGAGAGAGGGGGGAAGAGGAGGAGATGGACAAAGGCAGGGAGAGGAGGAGAGGGATAGAGAGAGGGACGAGAAGGGGATTCGGACATGTATTCAATTTTAATACGTATATAGCAACTGCGAAACATTGCCATGTTAGCTAGTAACTACATAATAACCGGTTTTGGTAGATCGAAGCCTGTCTTCTGATCATAATTTCACTGTAATTGGTACCTAAGACATTATACTGTTTTAACGGCTACAAAACTAATGCTGAGAGTAAATTGTCAAAATACCCGAAACATGGTCAGATTTTCTAATAGCACAACTATCACCACGAACGTGATTACTGCTGACGCACAAGCACCTTGTTAAGAACCCGTATCGCCTAAGGTACAGCTAAGGGAAAGGAGAAGCTGTAACAGCATTTCCTATCGATTTAGACAATGTGCCTAACCTGAGGTGATAAGATCTACCCATATCTATACATATTAGCTACACATATAAACAGATGGTCCCTGCCGCGTTTCCCTGTCCGTATGTGAAGCATGATCACAGGAACTACGTTAGGGATTTTACACATTTTTCACTAAAACATAGACTGATTCACGAGAAAAGTTTTCGTATATAATTTATATTTATGGTAATTATGAATATGTAACATCTGTTACCTCTTTTCCATAAGGAGCGACGTCTCTTGGCAGTGATGCAAACTACGCGCTGGTCAACTAAACAAGGTGCAGGGCCGGGGGAAAAGTTGGTTGACCAGTTTGAGCAGACCGTATATATAACTACGTATCCGCACATATTATAAACTGAAGTCCTTAACTGCTTTTATGTATCTGCATACACTCCTGGAAATGGAAAAAAGAACATATTGACACCGGTTTGTCACACCCACCATACTTGCTCCGGACAATGCGAGAGGGCTGTACAAGCAATGATCACACGCACAGCACAGCGGACGCACCAGGAACCGCGGTGTTGGCCGTCGAATGGCACTAGCTGCGCCGCATTTGTGCACCGCCTCCGTCAGTGTCAGCCAGTTTGCCGTGGCATAAGGAGCTCCATCGCAGTCTTTAACACTGGTAGCATGCCGCGACAGCGTGGACGTGAACCGTATGTGCAGTTGACGGACTTTGAGCGAGGGCGTATAGTGGGCATGCGGGAGGCCGGGTGGACGTACCGCCGAATTACTGAACACGTGGGGCGTGAGGTCTCCACAGTACATCGATGTTGTCGCCAGTGGTCGGCGGAAGATGCACGTGCCCGTCGATCTGGGACCGGACCGCAGCGACGCACGGATGCACGCCAAGACCGTAGGATCCTACGCAGTGCCGTAGGGGACCGCACCGCCACTTCCCAGCAAATTAGGGACACTGTTGCTCCTGGGGTATCGGCGAGGACCATTCGCAACCGTCTCCATGAAGCTGGGCTACGGTCCCGCACACCGTTAGGCCGTCTTCCGCTCACGCCCCAACATCGTGCAGCCCGCCTCCAATGGTGTCGCGACAGGCGTGAATGGAGGGACGAATGGAGACGTGTCGTCTTCAGCGATGAGAGTCGCTTCTGCCTTGGTGCCAATGATGGTCGTATGCGTGTTTGGCGCCGTGCAGGTGAGCGCCACAATCAGGACTGCATACGACAGAGGCACACAGGGCCAACACCCGGCATTATGGTGTGGGCAGCGATCTCCTACACTGGCCGTACACCTCTGGTGATCGTCGAGGGGACACTGAATAGTGCACGGTACATCCAAACCGTCATCGAACCCATCGTTCTACCATTCCTAGACCGGCAAGGGAACTTGCTGTTCCAACAGGACAATGCACGTCCGCATGTATCCCGTGCCACCCAACGTGCTCTAGAAGGTGTAAGTCAACTACCCTGGCCAGCAAGATCTCCGGATCTGTCCCCCATTGAGCATGTTTGGGACTGGATGAAGCGTCGTCTCACGCGGTCTGCACGTCCAGCACGAACGCTGGTCCAACTGAGGCGCCAGGTGGAAATGGGATGGCAAGCCGTTCCACAGAACTACATCCAGCATCTCTACGATCGTCTCCATGGGAGAATAGGAGCCTGCATTGCTGCGAAAGGTGGATATACACTGTACTAGTGCCGACATTGTGCATGCTCTGTTACCTGTGTCCATGTGCCTGTGGTTCTGTCAGTGTGATCATGTGATGTGTCTGACCCCAGGAATGTGTCAATAAAGTTTCCCCTTCCTGGGACAATGAATTCACGGTGTTCTTATTTCAATTTCCAGGAGTGTATGAATGCTAATCTCAGGAATTACTGTAGGCATTGTTGTATGGTTTCTACTAACAAACAGACTCATTTAGGAGGAAGGATTGTCTACGTAATTTATTGCCATGAACCCAGTTACGTCGTCCAGCCATAGATACCTAGATGACGAAACTGGAATTCCGACATTTAGCTACAAATAATACATCGAAATAAACTCGATGGTAACAGGAGTAAATTTGTACAGGAACACGAACCTGGATTTCTCCCTTTACGAGAATGGTCGCCTTGACTGCTTCTATCCATGCACGTATCCCGTCCACCCCAAATTCCCAAGTTGTCACAAATTACATACGTAATGTCCCTTGTCCATTACCCTCATTGGTCGTAGCCTTATGCTTATTCCCGTAAGAGGCCTGACGAAAAGTGCATCTGCACTTAATGATCAGCAATAGCCATGAAGAGGCATATGTGTATATGTTAGGTATCTGTTATTCTGGTCTTGCCCAAAACAACAGGTGCCACACACGATTAGAAAGGTAGGAACTTTGATGGAAAGTGTAATGGGCCACACTTCTCATCATTCAAACGAGTATCCTAAATAACAAAAATCAATTTGTCTAATTCAGTGAATGCCTGAGGCTTTCTACAGAACTGAAAATGCGACTGGTCCTCTGGGTGCATCCCCTCTAATTCATTATTCACTGCCTCCACCTCCGAAACGTAAAGGCACAAGGCCACCATCTGGAACCAGATATCCTCAATATAGTCTACTGTACCAGAGTCTCTTTATGACCCTAGACATGGTAAAAGTATCAAATCGCAAGAACATCGTAAAATTCGCTGGATGGATTTCGTTCTTGCGAAGCTGTTGCCTGGTTCTTCTACCACACTAGGCTATTAATTGCGCATTGGTATCCACAGACAGCCTGGTAATGCCCTGCACCATAGACCGGAGTGTGTTGACCAACTTATTAAACAACTGCTAAAGACCTGCCTTGCTCCAGCCTCCTGAATCAGTCACTTGTGGACGTTTGGTTTGCTCGGAAATTAAACTGACTACCCATTAGGGGTTTCCTGCCAGTTACACAAGCTATCCTCAAGTTGTAATCCGACGGCCTTATCATGCAATTCTTCAATACAGGTCTTTTGTTCAGGATTGGTGTTCAATTAACTGAAGTCTTGGATATCATTAGCTAGGTGATTCAGCTGAGCTTGTACCCTAAACACCCAGACAGACACAGGAACACTCCTCTGTAGGAGCATAATATTGGCCCGGACACCCGCAGGAGGCTGATACATGAGGCCACAACAAGCGTCACTTACCTCTCCCACAGTTTCGGCTATAACAACAAGGCTGTGTCCCAGTGCTCCATGCGAGCATTGTCTCAGCTCGGCCACGCTACCATCCGTCGCTATGCCCAATATAGCTAATCAATATTTCAACTGGTTCTTAGTCAGATATAAGATTTACAGCCATTCTAAAGTAACCACGCTTTGCTACACTTGAAGCGGTAGGGAAGTGGTAGAGGAAGTAATAAGTTTTTGGGCCAATAAGAGATTGTATGATTTTAACAATAATTTATCAACACTAAAAGTCACCAAACAAACCAATAGCAAACAATTAACGTGGAAGCTTCCGAGAATAAATAAACATTACAATTTTCCAAGAATAAAGTAATTTAGAAAAGCAGTTTACTACTGTTCTTTTAGTACTACAGACAAATACAAGTTTAACAACAACAAGAATGCCTCAATACAATATTTAAAAAAATAGAATTCCCTACTTTTAAAAATGACCAGAACCCTCTGGCAAATAAACAAATAATAATTTACAAAACAGTGTTTATAGCTACTATCCCTTTACAAGTTACACTAAATGGGGCACTTCAAAAATATACTTAATATACACAGAATGCCAGATTGGAATATATGCCAACGACACTGAGGATATGAAAAATAATAATGTTAATTCAAAAATCGCCGACAATGGCCAGAGATGAGTTAAAGTCTGAAACCATCCCACGACGATACTAGTAAAGACTTATTTTAGTTTCTGTAACCGAAAGAAACCTCCATCAACAGCCGTGTACAGTTGCCTTACAGCAATAATAAGCAAAAATTTCATAGTAAATAAACGCTGCTGATGTTATCTTATAAGCTAGCTATTTAACTAAACCTACTTCTGGTACCTAATTAATAAATGAGGTAAATGCCTTGAGGTAACAAGCAACGAATATTTTAGATATAAAAATAATTCCTTGATGATCCGTTTAAAAAGACTAACAATTAAAATGAAGAAAATCCTTCAATTAGTTTTCTCCCACGTGGGCAGCAGAGGGTGGTAGAACAATAGATAACACGAGAATGTGTCAAAATCACAAAGAGTCCATCTCACCTAAAATGTGGCTGAAGAGTTCAAAAATTACAACAAAACTACACAAATTTAACTAGTTGGCCAGTTGGTTTGATAAACACATAGAAAATGTTGTGGGAAGGCTAACCAAAGACTGTGTTTTGTTGGCAGGACACTTAGAAAATGTAACAGACCTACTAAGGAGACTGCCTACAGTACGCTCTTCCGTTCTCTTTTAGAATACTGCCGCGCGGTGTGGATCCTTACCAGATAGCACTGACGGAGTACATCGAAAAAGTTCAAAGAAAGAGAGCAAATTTTGTATTATTGCGAAATATAGGAGACAGTGTCACAGAAATGATACAGGATTTGGACTGTACATTATTTTAAAAAAGGCGTTTTTCGTTGCGACGGAATTTTCTGACGAAATTCCAGTCATCAACTTTCTCCTCCGAATGCGAAAATTTTTCTTTGACACCGACCTACATAGAGTGGGACGATCACCACGATAAAATAAGGGAAATCAGAGCTCGTACGGAAAGATATAGGTGTTCATTCTTTACGCGCGCTATACGAGATTGGAATAATAGAGAATTGTGAAGGTGGTTCGATTAATCCTCTGCCAGGCACTTAAATGTGATTTGCAGAGTATCCATGTAGATGTAAATGTATGTGTAAAGGCAACATATATGTTTATTACCCGCCGCATTCAGAAATTCGACAGTACGTCAAGGCACCTGTTTGCCTCTAATTGTTAACTGAGGTGCCTGACAGCAGGCACGCAGGACTAGACGACGAGTGAGTCTATGCTGTACTATCGACCAGCCCCACTTCCCAAGTGTAGCACCAACGTAATTATCTACGTGTGGACGACTCGTCTCGTTCAGAGGTAGTAAATCATATACAAAACTCTTCGTCATGAATCTGTCTATCTATTACAGAAGATCTAATCATAATCCGCACAGTAGCACCTGCTATTAGCTTTCACAGAGGGACAGAAAAAATATGGTGGAGCGTTTCAATTTGTAATATGTGCATATAGATAGATATGTATACAGTGTGAACGCATACCTTTGAAAGTACAAGATATTAGAAGCAAAGAAGTCTCAGTAAAGATTTTGGGAGGAGGTAATATGGTTCAAAACAAGATAAAAATCCAGTAAACATGGGCTGTAACGTGCAAGAGTATGAGAACCTGATCGGTAGAAGTGATATGTTTTACAGTAGCGATGATGAAGGCTCATAGCTCTTATATGCGTTGGTCAAGCTTAGTTGCTCTCTGGAGCAGCGGCAGATTCTTGCGGCTTGTTTCACCAGACATCCCTTGCTCTGTAGTTTGCCGTGTCCCGAGAGGGAGTTAGAAGACCACATTGCTATTACGCCGCGGTCTTACCTCAGTCGAATCCGTCGCTGAGTGGAAGCAGGCACGAGCCGCTGGAGAGAAGCTACAGGTGGTGCAGAGTATGGAAGTCGGTGAGGGTATTTTAAGGAAGCAGGGTAGAAATTCTAATTTCGCTGTTAGCGAACATGGAAGACTCCTCTGGCACTACCACTGAGCCTGACTTCTCATTAGTTTCCTATCTACTGCTGTATCTCCTTAAAGCTGGCGGGCGGCGAGACTAGAAAAAAGACTACATGTGACACAGAGATGGTGTCGTCTGGATACTGTTGTTCCCTCCTCCCTCCTGTGCGCTGGTGTGTCCTTATTTATTTGGTTCGTAGGGTGTCCCAAGAATGTTTCCAGAATAATGTCTGACGCACCAGGTGGATTTAGTCACGTACACAGTATGCTTTTATTACATTAGGCTAGGTCTGGAATCTTACCCACGGAGCTACTTGTCTGTACTTGCTGCGGGTTACGTAGTCCTGTGTGTGAAACTATTTGTGACACGACGCTGTGAAGACGTCTCTGGTTGTCAAACACTGACGCAACACTTTTTACCCATATCTGGCTTCGGCGCTCCTCCTGTGGAACAAATCTCACTGATCTCATGAATATTTCTGGCAGGATTTGGATTCGCAACACCTCTCATCCACCACGGGAATTTTATAAGCTCTCTCCTCAGAAATTATGAAATTTCTGGTCCTGTTCTCAGTGTCTTTGGAACAGCCCTCCTTTTATTACGTTCCAAACAGTTAACATACATATAAGCTGGAAAGTTACTGTACGTCGGTCACAGTACACTTATGACACACAGTACATAGAACACATCATTCATAAAATACCTTTGACATACTTTTCATGAAATATCATTGACATATTTTACATAAAGTCAACCATATGTGCCGGCCGGAGTGGCCGAGCGGTTCTAGCGCTACAGTCAGGAACCGCGCGACCGCTACGGTCGCAGGTTCGAATCCTGCCTCGGGCATGGATGTGTGTGATGTCCTTAGGTTAATTGGGTTTAAGTAGTTCAAAGTTCTAGGGGACTGATGACCTCAGCAGTTAAGTCCCATAGTGCTCAGAGCCATTTGAACCATTTTGAATCAACCATATGTTTTCGCTTTTGCCACTTCAATGAGTTCATGTTGTTCACAATGCTTTACTAGTTTTACACATTCATTACATTATTTTCTATTTTTAAGTCCTTTTTGCTCATGGTGTTGCCTCTCGTGTTACTTACACATACATATTAACTTACTATTTTAATCACTAGTTTCCTTACTTTCTTGGTGTGAGAATTAACTTGGGGATTCTACCACTGATGTGTTAGCTCTTACTTCCGTGGAGGGCTGTGATTTCGTTCTCTCCACGTGACTTTGTCCGGTAATAGTGAAAGTCTGACTGGCTTTAATTCGTTCCCCACGTCACCGTATGGTTCGAAACATGGTTAAAAGGGCTCTGAGCACTATGGGACTTACCATCTGAGGTCATCAGTCTCCCAGAACTTAGAACTACTTAAACCTAACTGACCTGAGGAAACCACACACATCCATGCCCGAGGAAGGATTCGAATCTGCGACCGTAGCGGTCGCACGGTTCCAGACTGAAGCTCCTAGAACCGCTCGGCCACATCCGCCGGCCCGTATGGTTCATGCATAAACAACAAATAAAGTTAATACAACTAAGGTTACAGGCTCTGAATATATCAATATGGAATGGTCACTCATTAACGATTCACTGAAAGTGATATCCATTTCGTTCTGAAGATCTTCAGTTTTGTGTCCTGCCGCTTTAAATCATCCGTGTGTCACTGTATGTTCGAGAGGCAGAATCAAGGGTATCTCCGACACCTTTTGCCTCTCGTCCTCTGTTTCACACATTCGACGTCTATATTTAATGTAGGCACCACATCGTTTTTGGTGGTATTAGTATGGATCACGCGGTGAGATTGTAACAAGATTTGTGCGCTACAACGTTTACATTTACTCAGTAACTTTAGTTTCCCCGTTCCTCTTACAACAACGTCAGTGAGAGGTAAACCATCACATAGCACTGTTAACCCTTTGTCCTCTGGGACAACAAACAACCGCTCGTTGTTCCATAACTGTTCAAATACTTCCGTTTAGAACTATATATTTCAGTTTGCAATCTTGCGGTATCTCTCGTACCTGCTGAAGCATGTGGGTTCCACACCTCTCACTGTCATAAGTATACTTTAGCACAAAGTTGTGCTTACTTATTTGATGGTACAAAATGGCTCTGAGCAATATGGGACTTAACTGCTGAGGTCATCAGTCTCCTAGAACTTAGAACTACTTAAACCTAAGTAACCTAAGGACATGACACACACCCATGCCCGAGGCAGGATTCGAACCTGCGACCGTAGCAGTTGCGCGGTTCCAGATTGTAGCACCTGGAATCGCTCGGTCACAAAGGCCGGCACTTATTTGATGTTTCGTGTTTATACTTTTAAAGAATAACTTACCTTCGGCCAACTGCACATACAGCAGTTTTACTTCATCAATCATCAAAAACTCCTTTTCTGGAGCGATGTAAGTAAATAGTCTCCTAGTCTTTTCAAACTACTTAAGTAGTGGCCACGTTTCGCATAGACTATGCTCATTGCTAACAACTAAAAATACATTTCATACATAAAGTACAGCCGGCTACAAATACAACTGAATCTCTTCTACGTAACGAGTGATACCGTTGTTACTCGATGAGTTCATTCGGAAATTTCTTATCTTTTAGTTCTTCGTTAATTAATTCCAAATAATGTACAACTTGCACTGCATTTATCAAGTGTGAGTCAAAAGGCACTTTAGCACGTTCACATTTGCTGTAATCAATAAATCTTATTCTAACACTAGTCACTTGTACTAACTGTTTCCTGATAGGTATGAATATCATCGAGTGCTGTATTTCTTTATTTGTGGTATTCTCAAATTCTTCTATGTGCGAACTTAACTTCGTATCAAAATGGTTCAAAAATGGCTCTGAGCACTATGGGACATAGTTTTTTTTTTTGTCATCAGTCTACTGACTGGTTTGATGCGGCCCGCCACGAATTCCTTTCCTGTGCTAACCTCTTCATCTCAGAGTAGCACTTGCAACCTACGTCCTCAATTATTTGGTTGACGTATTCCAATCTCTGTCTTCCTCTACAGTTTTTGCCCTCTACAGCTCCCTCTAGTACCATGGAAGTCATTCCCTCATGTCTTAGCAGATGTCCTATCATCCTGTCCCTTCTCCTTATCAGTGTTTTCCACATATTCCTTTCCTCTCCGATTCTGCGTAGAACCTCCTCATTCCTTACCTTATCAGTCCACCTAATTTTCAACATTCGTCTATAGCACCACATCTCAAATGCTTCGATTCTCTTCTGTTCCGGTTTTCCCAAAGTCCATGTTTCACTACCATACAATGCTGTACTCCAGACATACATCCTCAGAAATTTCTTCCTCAAACTAAGGCCGGTACTTGATATTAGTAGACTTCTCTTGGCCAGAAATGCCTTTTTTGCCGTAGCGAGTCTGCTTTTGATGTCCTCTTTGCTCCGTCCGTCATTGGTTATTTTACTGCCTAGGTAGCAGAATTCCTAAACTTCACTGACCTCGTGACCATCAATCCTGATGTTTTCTCGCTGTTCTCATTTCTACTACTTCTCATTACCTTCGTCTTTCTTCGATTTAGTCTCAAACCATACTGTGTACTCATTAGACTGTTCATTCCGTTCAGTAGATCATTTAATTCTTCTTCACTTTCACTCAGGATAGCAATGTCATCAGCGAATCGTATCATTGATATCCTATCATCTTGTATTTTAATTCCACTCCTGAAACTTTCTTTTATTTCCATCATTACTTCCTTGATGTACAGATTGAAGAGTAGGTGCGAAAGGCTACAGCCTTGTCTTACACCCTTCTTAATACGAGCACTTCGTTCTTGATCGTCCACTCTTATTATTCCCTCTTGGTTGTTGTACATATTGTATATGACCCGTCTCTCCCTATAGCTTTCCCCTACATTTTTCAGAATCTCGAACAGCTTGCAGCATTTTATATTGTCGAACGCTTTTTCCAGGTCGACAAATCCTTTGAACGTGTCTTGATTTTTCTTTAGCCTTGCTTCCATTATTAGCCGTAAGTCAGAATTGCCTCCCTCGTCCCTTTACTTTTCCTAAAGCCAAACTGATCATCACCTAGCGCATTCTCAATTTTCTTTTCCATTCTTCTGTATATTATTCTTGTAAGCAGCTTCGATGCATGAGCTGTTAAGCTGATTGTGCGATAATTTTCGCACTTGTCAGCTCTTGTCGTCTTCGGAATTGTGTGGATGCTTTTCCGAAAGTCAGATGGTATGTCTCTAGACTCATATATTTTATACATCAACGTGAATAGTCGTTTTGTTGCCACTTCCCCCAATGATTTTCGAAATTCTGATGGAATGTTATCTATCCCTTCTGCCTTATTTGTCCGTAAGTCCTCCAAAGCTCTTTTAAATTCCGATTCTAATACTGGATCCCCTATCTCTTCTAAATCGACTCCTGTTTCTTCTTCTATGACATCAGACAAATCTCCACCCTCATAGAGGCTTTCAATGTATTCTTTCCACCTATCTGCTCTCTCCTCTGCATTTAACAGTAGAAACCCCATTGCACTCTTAATGTTACAACCGTTGCTTTTAATGTCACCAAAGGTTGTTTTGACTTTCCTGTATGCTGAGTCTGTCCTTCCGACAATCATATCTTTTTCGATGTCTTCACATTTTTCCTGCAGCCATTTCGTCTTAGCTTCCCTGCACTTCCTATTTATTTCATTCCTCAGGGACTTGTACTACTGTATTCCTGATTTTCCCGGAACATGCTTGTACTTCCTCCTTTCATCAATCAACTGAAGTATTTCTTCTGTTACCCATGGTTTCTTCGCAGCTACCTTCTTTGTACCTATGTTTTCCTTCTCAACTTCTGTGATGGCCCTTTTTAGATATGTCCATTCCTCTTCTAGTGTACAGCCTACTGCGCTATTCCTTAATGCTGTATCTATAGAGTTAGAGAACTTCAAACGTATCTCGTCATTCCTTAGAACATCCGTATCCCACTTCTTTGCGTATTGATTCTTCCTGACTAATGTCTTGAACTTCAGCCTACTCTTCATGACTACTATATTGTGATCTGAGTCTATATCTGCTCCTGGGTACGCCTTACAATCTGATTTCGGAATCCCGGCCTTTTCCAGGTATAGCTCCTCCTCTTGTGATTATTGAACAGAGTATTTGCTATTACTACCTGAAACTTGTTACAGAACTCAGTTAGGCTTTCTCCTCTTTTATTCCTTGTCTCAAGCCCATATTCTCCTGTAACCTTTTCTTCTACTCCTTCCCCTACAACTGCATTCCAGTCGCCCATGACTATTAGATTTTCGTCCCCATTTACATATTCCATTACCTTTCAATATCCTCATACACTTTCTCTATCTGTTCATCTTCAGCTTGCGACGTCGGCATGTATACCTGAACTATCGTTGTCGGTGTTGGTCTTGCTGTCGATTCTGATTAGAACAACCCGGTCACTGAATTGTTCACAGTAACACACCCTCTACCCTACCTTCCTATTCATAACGAATCCTACACCTGTTATACCATTTTCTGCTCCTGTTGATATTACCCGATACTCATCTGACCAGAAATCCTTGTCTTCCTTCCACTTCACTTCACTGACCCCTACTATATCTAGATTGAGCCTTTGCATTTCCCTTTTCAGATTTTCTAGTTTCCCTACTACGTTCAAGCTTCTGACATTCCACGCCCCGACTCGCAGAACATTATCCTTTCGTTGATAATTCAATCTTTTTCTCATGGTAACCTGCCCCTTGGCATTCTCCTTCCGGAGATCCGAATGGGGGACTATTCCGGAATCTTTTGCCAATGGAGAGATCATCATGACACTTCTTCAACTACAGGCCACATGTCCTGTGGATACACGTTACGTGTCTTTAATGCAGTGGTTTCCATTGCCTTCTGCATCCTCTTGTCGTTGATCTTTGCTGATTCTTCCGCCTTTAGGGGCAATTTCCCACCTCTAGGACAAGAGAGTACCCTGAAACTCTATCCGCTCCTTCGCCCTCTTTGACAAGGCCGTTGGCAGAATGAGGCTGACTCTCTTAACGCAGTGAAATTGAGGAAATCGCTATATGTTTACATTTCTGGAGTAATTGACGTCGTTGTTCTGGCTGAACCGATAGCGCACCAAGATACGAATACGGCAGTAAGGAAGCTGGTAGAAAACCTTATTCTAAAATTCGGAACAATGTCAGCATTGTTAAGCGACATGGGTAGTAATTTCGTCAGTGAAACACTGAAGCTTGTACGTAAACTACTAAAGATAGTCAATATACAAACAACTAGTTACCAGCCACTGACAAATGGAGCAGTTGAGTGCACTCATCGGACGTTGACCGAGATGCTACGGAATTAGATTAGCTGTAATCAGACTGATAGGGTTAGTTGAGTGCCATATGCCACTTTCGTGCATAATACCATGCCGCTTGTACAACAGGGTATGCGCAATTCGAGCTATTTTTGGCCGGTAATGTAACCTTCTAGTGTTGTCGCAGAGGAAACCTGACAGTAACTACGGCGATCATGCGACAGAGATGCGTCGAAGAATACAGATACTGAATTAAGATGCCAGGGCCACAACACAAGAGCATAATCAACGAAGTAGGGTACAGTACGATAAAACACATAATCCAAAGAGTTTCCGAAAACAAGATCAGGTGCTATTTTTCGATGCAAGTGTGAGGAGAGACCGTTCCTGGGGGTCCAATAGACAAACGAGAGGACCATTCCCTGTTGTGGACGTAAAGGAAACCGATGTAGCAATCAGAATGAAAGGGAAAATAATTGCGACAGTCCATGCAAACAGACTAAAGCAATGGCTGGAGCGTAAACACTGCGGAGACTAATAGTTATCGAAACTACACTCCTGGAAATTGAAATAAGAACACCATGAATTCATTGTGCCAGGAAAGGGAAACTTTATTGACACATTCCTGGGGTCAGATACATCACATGATCACACTGACAGAACCACAGGCACATAGACACAGGCAACAGAGCATGCACAATGTCGGCACTAGTACAGTGTATATCCACCTTTCGCAGCAATGCTGGCTCCTATTCTCCCATGGAGACGATCGTAGAGATGCTGGATGTAGTCCTGTGGAACGGCTTGCCATCCCATTTCCACCTGGCGCCTCAGTTGGACCAGCGTTCGTGCTGGACGTGCAGACCGCGTGAGACGACGCTTCATCCAGTTCCAAACATGCTCAATGGGGGACAGATCCGGAGATCTTGCTGGCCAGGGTAGTTGACTTACACCTTCTAGAGCACGTTGGGTGGGACGGGATACATGCGGACGTGCATTGTCCTGTTGGAACAGCAAGTTCCCTTGCCGGTCTAGGAATGGTAGAACGATGGGTTTGATGACGGTTTGGATGTACCGTGCACTATTCAGTGTCCCCTCGACGATCACCAGAGGTGTACGGCCAGTGTAGGAGATCGCTCCCCACACCATGATGCCGGGTGTTGGCCCTGTGTGCCTCTGTCGTATGCAGTCCTGATTGTGGCGCTCACCTGCACGGCGCCAAACACGCATTCGACCATCATTGGCACCAAGGCAGAAGCGACTCTCATCGCTGAAGACGACATGTCTCCATTCGTCCCTCCATTCACGCCTGTCGCGACACCACTGGAGGCGGGCTGCACGATGTTGGGGCGTGAGCAGAAGACGGCCTAACGGTGTGCGGGACCGTAGCCCAGCTTCATGGAGACAGTTGCGAATGGTCCTCGCCGATACCCCAGGAGCAACAGTGTCCCTAATTTGCTGGGAAGTGGCGGTGCGGTCCCCTACGGCACTGCGTAGGATCCTACGGTCTTGGCGTGCATCCGTGCGTCGCTGCGGTCCGGTCCCAGGTCGACGGGCACGTGCACCTTCCGCCGACCACTGGCGACAACATCGATGAACTGTGGAGATCTCACGCCCCACGTGTCGAGCAATTCGGCGGTACGTCCACCCGGCCTCCCGCATGCCCGCTATATGCCCTCGCTCAAAGTCCGTCAACTGCACATACGGTTCACGTCCACGCTGTCGCGGCATGCTACCAGTGTTAAAGACTGCGATGGAGCTCCGTATGCTACGGCAAACTGGCTGACACTGACGGCGGCGGTGCACAAATGCTGCGCAGCTAGCGCCATTCGACAGCCGACACCGCGGTTCCTGTTGTGTCCGCTGTGCCGTGCGTGTGATCATTGGTTGTACAGCCCTCTCGCAGTGTCCGGAGCAAGTATGGTGGGTCTGACACACCGGTGTCAATGGGTTCTTTTTTCCATTTCCAGGAGTGTATTACGGTCATCTGTTTACCAGAAATAAAGACATCACTACAAGACGAACAAGTCTCCCCCGGGGATTTGTTACGATAATCAAGTCTGCACATCATCATGGGGTGTACAGTAAGTTATTTTAAATTAAAATAATTTGATGACAAATTCAACAGGTTGCGACAAGGGCAACAGCGAATTGTATGACAAGGTTACAATGAGTAAAACTGAGCAGAGATGAGTGCAAGAACAAGCAAAAGTCCGTGAAATGGCACTTTGCAAAGATAAACGAAGCAAAGGAGTTGACAAAACAGTTATCCAGACACGAGTGGAGCCGTTCACAAAGAGGTATTTTGAACTTTATCCCATAACCAATTTGGAAATTTGTGGTAAGTTCGAATGGGACTAAACTGCTGACATCATCGGCCCCTAGGCTCTAACACTACTTAATCTAATTAAACTAACTTAAGCTAAGGGCAACACGCGCACCCGAGGGATGAAATCCGATAAGCAAGTAAGATAGATGAGGAAGATGCCTCGTTCTTCAAGGCGAAGACAGATGTTCTAGAGGAACAGCAAAGGGAACATTTGAGATTGCCGAACAACCAAATGACAGTTGCGGGAGAATCATAAATGGGTTTTAACCAGACAATAAACGCCATGAAAGTGAATGAACAAATCACAGCGAGCGTGATACGGAAGTTGCCGTCCTTGGTGGCCGAGAGGTTCTAGGCGCTTCAGTCTTGAACCGCGCGACTGCTACGGCCGCAGTTTCGAATCCTTCCTAGGGCATGGATGTCTGTGATGTCCTTATATTAGTTAAGTTTAAGTAGTTCTAAGTTCTAGGGGACTGATGACCCCAGGTGTTAAATACCATAGTGCCCAGAGCCATTTGAACCATTTTGAGGCCAGCAGCGGTGGTCTAGCGGTTCTAGGTGCTAAGTCCGGAACCGCACGACTGCTACGGTCGCAGGGTCAATCCGGCCTCGGGCATGGATGTGTGTGATGTCCTTAGATTAGTTAGGTTTTAGTAGTTCTAAGTTCTAGGAATGACGACATACGTTTGGAGTTCTCTAACGCTATAGATACAGCAATAAGGAATAGCGCAGTAGGCATTACAGTTGAAGGGGAATGGACGCCTCTAAAAAGGGCCCTCACAGAAGTTGGGAAGGAAAACATAGGTACAAAGAAGGTAGCTGCGAAGAAACCATGGGTAACAGAAGAAATACTTCAGATGATTGATGAAAGGAGGAAGTACAAACATGTTCCGGGAAAATCAGGAATACAGAAATACAAGTTGCTGAGGAATGAAATAAATAGGAAGCGCAAGGAAGCTAAGATGAATAGGGGATCCAGTATTAGAATCGGAATTTAAAAGAGCTTTGGAGGACTTACAGTCAAATAAGACAGAAGGGATAGATAACATTCCATCAGAATTTCTAAAATCATTAGGGGAAGTGGCAACAAAACGACTATTCACGTTGGTGTGTAGAATATATGAGTCTAGAGACATACCATCTGACTTTCGGACAAGCATCCACACAATTCCGAAGACGACAAGAGCTGACAAGTGCGAAAATTATCGCACAATCAGCTTAACAGCTCATGCATCGAAGCTGCTTACAAGAATAATATACAGAAGAATGGAAAAGAAAATTGAGAATGCGCTAGGTGATGATCAGTTTGGCTTTAGGAAAAGTAAAGGGACGAGGGAGGCAATTCTGACTTACGGCTAATAATGGAAGCAAGGCTAAAGAAAAATCAAGACACGTTCAAAGGATTTGTCGACCTGGAAAAAGCGTTCGACAATATAAAATGGTGCAAGCTGTTCAAGATTCTGAAAAATGTAGGGGAAAGCTATAGGGAGAGAGGGGTAATATACAATATATACAACAACCAAGAGGAAATAATAAGAGTGGACGATCATGAACGAAGTGCACGTATTAAGAAGGGCGTAAGACAAGGCTGTAGCCTTTCGCCTCTACTCTTCAATCTGTACATGGAGGAAGCAATGATGGAAACAAAAGAAAGTTTCAGGAGTGGAATTAAAATACAAGGTGATAGGATATCAATGATACGATTCACTGATGAAATTGCGATCCTGAGTGAAAGTGAAGAAGAATTAAATGATCTGCTGAACGGAATGAACAGTCTAATGAAAACACTGTATGATTTGAGAGTAAATCGGAGAAAGACGAAGGTAATGAGAAGTAGTTGAAATGAGAACAGCGAGAAACTTAACATCAGGATTGATGGTCACGAAGTCAATGAAGTTAAGGAATTCTGCTACCTGGGCAGTAAAATAACCAATGACGGACGGAGCAAGGAGGACTTCAAAAGCAGACTCGCTATGGCAAAAAAGGCATTCCTAGCCAAGAGAAGTCTACTAATATCAAATACCGGCCTTAATTTGAGAAAGATATTTCTGAGGATGTACGTATGGATTACAGCATTGTACGGTAGTGAAACATGGACTATGGAATAACCGGAACAGAAGAGAATCGAAGCATTTGAGATGTGGTGCTATAGACGAATGTTGAAAATTAGGTGGACTGATAAGGTAAGGAATGAGGAGGTTCTACGCAGAATCGGAGAGGAAAGGAATATGTGGAAAACACTGATAAGGAGAAGGGACAGGATGATAGGACATCTGCTAAGACATGAGGGAATGACTTCCATGGTACTAGAGGGAGCCGTAGAGGGCAAAAACTGTAGAGCAGGACAGAGATTGGAATACGTCAAGCAAATAATTGAGGACGTAGGTTGCAAGTGCTACTCTGAGATGAAGAGGTTAGCACAAAAAAGGGGTCTACGATATCAACACCACATCATTCAAATGTAAATTCAGATGTAGGCGTTAATTACAGGGGTTGAAATTTCCTGGCGCATTAAACTTGTGGGCCCGACCGAGACTCGAACTTGGGACCTTTGCCTTTCGAGGATATGTACTGTACCATCCGAGCTACCCAAGCACGACTCACGACCTGTCATCACAGCTTCAATTCCGCCAGTACCTTGCCTCCCACCTTCCAAACTTCACAGAAGCTCCCTGCAGACCTTGCAGAACTAGCATTCTTGGAGGCAACGATTATGCGGAGACGTGGCTTAGCCACAGCCTGGGGGATGTTTCCACAATGAAATTCTCACTTTGCAGCGGAGTGTGCGTTGGTATGAAAATTCCTGGCAGATTAAAACTGTGTGCCGGATCGAGTGGTTGCTCCGTTTTGGCCTGCGTGATTTTGTTCTTTAGACAGATCTCACATTTGAGTATAAATTCGCAATATTGGATATCATTCCAGGTCAGCTACAATATTGGTTCCACATTCGTACGTTCTTCCCATTTCCTGGTGCCCATCTACTGATGACAGGTGAATTTGCATTAATATTTCTAACATCTCTGCTTGGCTCAACACAGCGTCCAGACATTCTCTTCTTGTGTTAGCTGCTCCGCGGGGTTTGTATTGCCCGATACCATGTGTAAGTAGGCTGTTTAAGTTTTTTTTTTTTTTGGTAACGCCGCCGCCACGTAGCGCTCTGTATGAAAATTCCTGGCTGTGCTGTGTGCAGCCTGTGGCTGGTTGGCATTGTTGTAATACTCGCCATTGTAGTGTTTGGCAGCGGCAGCTGGATGCTAACAGCGCGTAGCGTTGGGCAGTTGGAGGTGAGACGCCAGCAGTGGTGCACGTGGGGAAAGAGATGGCGGAGTTTTGAAATTTGTAAGAAATGGTGTCATGAACTGCTATATATATTATGACTAGTGAGGTAAATACATTGTTTGTTCTCTATTAAAATCTTTCATTTGCTAACTATGCCTATCAGTAGTTAGTGACTTCCGTAGTTTGAATCTTTTAGCTAGCTGGCAGTAGTGGCGCTCGCTGTATTGCAGTAGTTCGAGTAACGAAGATTTTTGTGAGGTAAGTGATTTGTGAAACATATAGATTAATGTTAGTCAGGGCCATTCTTTCGTAGGGATTTTTGGAAGTCAGATTGCGTTTCGCTAAAGATATTGTGTGCCAGTTTAAGCACATTCGTGTATAATTGTTCAAAGAGGACGTTTCACATAGACCAGTCGTGTACAATTGTTCAAAGGGGACGTTTCACATGTGTCAGCTGTCTCGAATTGCGCCACAAGGCACTTCCTGCATAATGTGTGATGTCTCTTTTGCTACCTCGCGCACGTTTCTAGTGTTGGACAGTGCATTTGCCTCACAGTTATATTTGTCTCCTCGTATATGATTTGGTAGTCAAGTTACTCCAGTTTAAATGGAATTTCATTAAGCATGAGGATGGATCTAATATACTTCCTAACCATACAAGTGGTTTGTAATCAATGACTGTTTGAACTTCCTGGAGATTAAATACGGCCTGAACTATTTCACTGCCGGTACGATTCAGAGTAACTTTCACCTCACATTATAATTGCGGTCGACCTTATTAAGCGTCCGTGATCCAGAAGCTACGGGTAAGTCATTTCCCACTGTCCCGGACTGAGATAAGCTCTGAACGCGACGTTGTTGGCTTCAGTCCTTACTGTATAACTCCTTGTCGAGATTGAGGTACAGCAATGTTTGTGGAAACATCAACTTTTCAGTTAGTTGTTGGGACGCCTCTCCTTGGTGCACTTCCCAGTCAAAACGAACTCCTTTTTTCAGCAAGTTGTGCAATGGTTTCGCCACTTTACTGAAATTACTTAGGAAGTGACGGTAATACCCGAAGAGGTCGAGGAAAGATTTCAGATGTGTCGTCATTTTAGGCGGAGGATACCTTTTGATAGCTTCCACTTTTTCGGGGTCACGCTGCAGTCCCGAAGCCATTAAGATAGGTCCTACAACAGTTACTTCTTCCCGAAAGGATTCACAGTTATCCACGTTTAATTTTAAATGGCCTTCACTCAATTGCTCAAACGGCTCTTCTAGCTGAGCGTCGTGCTCCCCTAACGACGCGCCTGCTAGAACCACATCATCTACGAGTATAAACACTCATTTCCATCATACTCCACTTAGTACTGTATTCATCAACCGTTGACAAGTCGAATATGCGGTTTTTAGTTCCATGGCCACCTTGTTGTAAGAAATGTGCGTGAATTCCTAAGGAACCAGATTTCTGACGTCATCGGCCCCTAGACTTACACGCTTCTTACACTAACTTATACTAAGTTATGCTAAGAACAACACACACACCCATGCCAGAGGGAGGACTCGAACCTCTGGCAGGAGGGACTGTGCAATCCGTGAATGGCGCCTCAAACCGAGCGGCCACTCCGCTATGATCTTATTGTACTTGTACTGTGAGTGTAATAAAAGCAGTCTTCTCTCGGTCTTTGTCGTCTATCAATACTTGATAGCACCCCTTTGTTAAATTTAGCTTTAAAAAATATTTCGCTTTACCCAGGTTCGCCTGGATCTCATCCATCCTCAGGAGGGGATGCGTCAGATTGAGGGAAATGTCACAGGTTTTCGTTAGTTGGCTACAACTCACCGCTTTTGTAGACCACTAACGCCAAACATTTTTGGCGTCATGATCAAGGGGAAATTCCAGACACTCGTGAAATTATCCCATGAGCTGACAGTTCCTCAACTTCAGCCTGCAGAGCGTTTTCTTGTGCTTGCGATATTCGTACGGTCTTTGATTTATATTTGTACCCTCCGCCTCCAGTGTCGGGGATAAAACGTGTTTTACCAGTATGGTATGTGTCGATACGTCTGCGGGTAAATGAAATATACCATTTATAAATCGCATATTTCTTAGGATGACTGTTATTTAAATGATGTGAACACCTATTTACTTTCTTCACTTAGTCATGACCTACTGTTAGGATGGAAATTTTTGGTAAGGTCTTAAGGGACGAAGCTGCTGAGGTCACCGGTCCCTAAGATTACGCACTACTTAATCTAAAACTAACTTACACTAAGATCAACACACACACCCGTGCCCAAGGGAGGATTCGAACCTCCGACGGAGGGAGCCATGTGGACCGTGACAAGACGCCATAGACCGCGCGGCTACCGCGCGCTGTCTTGTTAGGTTGCTGGTGGTTATAGCTGTTGAGGGACGGGATTGGTTCTGAGAATACTTTGGGAGTCTCTAATCGAATATTTTTGTCTCAATGTTAAGTATGGTAGTGGTTCCTCCTTGAACAGTCACTAGTGTTTCTAGACCTAATTTCTTGCTTTGGGATTAAATAATTGTCTCTCACACCTGTGAGATGCCCATTTTCACAAATCGTTCATCCCTGGAACCAATTGAAAGTAATTACAATTTCCTCTCTACGCTCAAGCTACTGGCTGGGCGTTCTTGACAGGCGATGCTATTCTTATATGTCCGGCAGTGGCGACCACTGACAGCACGTGCAAGGGCTGGCCTCATAACGGGGTTCCGCAGCTCGTGGTCTCGCGGTCGTGTTCTCGCTTCCCGTTCGGCTAATTCCGCGCGGCTGTCATCATATACTCGTCGAACAACCCTTGAACAAATACCGTCCGACCCAATTTACCAATCAGTGCAATACAACCTGAAACGTCCAGTCATTAGCCTCCTCATTCCTCCATGAAAATGAAATTGCATATGAGACCCATAGAATCACGGTCTCATCCTTCCCTTTTCCTAATTACATATTTAATAGGTATAATAGTCCATTGTTGGTTTCTTCTCATAATGCTCAGTTAGTATTTCCCTCACTGAGGATCAAGTTTCAGTGTGATCCCTTACAAGCAGCTTACTAAAAAGACTCCTCGATTTTGTCTCTATAAGCCCATATGCACTATCACAGTTACTAGAAAATCTGGAAGCTAGTCGCTATCTCCATCGAACTTATAAGGCACAAGCTTTGTGGCCTTACTATAATTCAAATACTGACAATTTTCACTAGCCGCAGCACTAAGTGCTGTATCACTGAGAAGTTGCAATTTTCACTCACATAGCCCAAATGTTGTGCTACTATTTGTGCTGGTGTTTTCACTGTCTGACCCTTTGGTATGGTGGCGGGCATTTGTCTCATGGCTGCTGTTGGTAGTGACACCTCTGGTATGGTGAGCCTCCACTCAGGTCGCCTGCAGGTAACGACGCCTCGGGTACGGTGAGCCCCTCGCTCACATCAGTTGCAGATGGAGATACCTCATTATGGCAAGCCTCTAGCTCACATCAGCTGCAGGTGCAGACAGACCTCTCTAATGCTCAGAGCTGGGCCGATACTTCTCATCTTCCCTTCACCTGTTCCTGCAATCTGTCTCTTTCCTACACACCACTTATCAGTACCACTCTACACACGGTACCGATTTTTCTTCTGCCCCTGTCGTGTTCTGAGAGGGAGCCAGGACATGTTGCTATGGCAGAGGGGTCTTACCTCAGTCAAATCTCTCGGTGAGTGGAAGTAGGCAAGAACCGCTTGTAGAGCTACGACAGCTACTGGAGATGAGTGGTGCAGTGTATGGGACTTGGTGAAGGTACCTTGAGGAAGCATTTTAGAAATTCCAAGACCCTTGCTAATGAACATGGAAGCCTTCTCTGGCACTACCGCTGAGCCCGACTTTCCATCAGTTTCCCATCTACTGCTCTATCTCTGTAGCGATGGTGGACACCGTGGCTAGCAAGTTGGCCCCAGTCCGTCGTCTGCCGACATGTGACAGGGAGACGGTGTCGTCTGGATACTGCTGCTCCCTACTCTGTCGTGTGTACTGAAGTGCCCTTACTTAAATTGCTCGTAGGCCATTACAAAAATATTTCCCGAACGATCGCCGGAAGGAGTGCCTAGCGGTTCTAGGTGCTTCAGTCCGGAACCGCGCGACCGCTACGGTCGCTGGTTCGAATCCTGCCTCGGGTATGGATGGGTGTGATGTCCTTAGGTTACTTAGGTTTAAGCAGTTCTTAGTTCTAGGGGACTGACGACCCCAGTAGTTAAGTCCCATAGTGCTCAGAGCCATTTGAAACATTTTTGAACCAGAACGATCTGTGACGCCCTAGTTGGGGCTAGTCATGTATGTAGTATGCTCTCATTGCCATATTAGGCTAGATGTGGAAACTTCCCCTGGAGCTGCCCAAGTCTTTGCTTGCTGCAGGTTATCTAGCCCTGTCTGTGAAACAGTTTGTGACGTGCCGCCGCGAGGTCATCTCTGGTTGTTAGTCAAACACTGAGGCAACGCTTCGTGCCCATAGCCGGCTTCGAGGTTAACCCAGGTGAAAAATTCTCAAGTGGTCTAATGAATATATCTGGCGCGATTTACATTCGCAACAAGCTGAAGAGCTTTTGGCTTCCATCAATGCAACTAATATCAACCCGAACCCAAATTAAATATGTAACACGTGACAATACGTATAGTAAACATTCATCATTACCATACTTACAAATTTTATACGCTAACTGTTGTGGTTGGCAGGAGAGCCAACCGTGTAGTAAAGGAGGCCGAAATGCAATCGTTTTAGCTCACGCAGGCTGGCGTGAGGTCTGGAACATGACAAGGGAATTAGAATTGAGAAAAACGGACGTAGCTGGTGGAATACTTAACTTTAATCCATTAACGGAGCACGTCGCTCTTTATGGTACATGATTCACAATTTCAATAGTACGGATACTGGCGCCTTGCTAGGTCGTAGCAAATAACGTAGCTGAAGGCTATGCTAACTATCGTCTCGGCAAATGAGAGCGCAATTTCTCAGTGAACCATCTGGGGCGAGTGGTAGGAAGTCTCTCTAGACCTGCCGTGTGGCAGCGCTCGGTCTGCAATCACTGAGAGTGGTGACACGAGGGTCCGACGTATACTACCGGTCCGCGGCCGATTTAAAGGCTACCACCTAGCAAGTGTGGTGTCTGGCGGTGACACCACACTAACCATTACCACGAGACAGTCTCTGTATGATTGGAACCGTATAAAAGTACCTTCAGTAGTTTCTGAAATTAGCCTTCACACACAAACAGAAAAATGTGGCGAGGTCTTTAATTTGTAATGTATATATAGATATGAAAAAGCGAAGCCCTATGATTGAGATATAGTGAAAGCCGTAGAAGTGCTACAGACAAGAGGCGATGTTGCCAACAGAGTCGTATTGATTCTTACTTAATTACCAGTATAAAAGAAAGGATGAAACAGTCATACGCCATGGGAAATTGTTTTTTTATCAGACCATAAGTTTTTGAAATTTTTATGAACTTACTTATCCATTGGTAGCATACATAGTTAATACACAGGTATCATTACAAATTCTCCAGATAATAGAACTCGCACATCGAACTCTCTCTTATACCAACAATACGGAATGGAGTAAGTCAACATAAATAACGAAGTTATACGAAATACATAACGATACATGAATAGAATTTCTGTGATACGGTAAAATTAATTATTTGTCACGTCGACTGTAGTTTGAAGTAAAATAATTCTGCTGTAACTTGTGTACTTTGCGCGACAGGGTTAACAAGTGAACTGCAATAGAGTTGGTGGAGTTGGAAGCCCTCATGCACAGAATCCTGCACATAAGCGTTTATCAGTCACTATATTGTATGCTATGAAGAAACCTAAGAGTTGGCGAGACGCTTCTTTGGTACTGAAGTCTCTTCCACATAAAGTACGCATCACAAAAAAAGAGCATGCAACAGTTAAACCGCAATCACTAATATTACCTTAACGCACGTGACACACATCTGACGTTTATTTGAACATAAGGGTTTTATTTCTTTTTTTTTTTCTTTTTCCCGTCAGTATTCCGACTTCAGTGAGACCTCTCACGAATTCCTCTTATGTGCTAACCTCTTACCTCTTCACCTCACAGTAACGGTTGCACCCTGCTTCCTCTTTTGGGTATATTACAGCGTCTGTCTTCCACTAAAGATTTTTGCCCTCTACAACACTGCCAGGCACCATGGAAGTTATTCCTTGATATCTCCATTCATTTTGCCCCTACTTCTTGTCAATGTGTTTCACGTGACCCTTTCCTCGTCGCTTCTACGGAGGACCTGTTCAATTTGAATAAGTCCACCGAATTATGAATATATAGCATCACATCTCGATTACTTTAATTCTCTTCTTTTCCGATTTTCTCACAGTCCTCTATTCACTATGATACGATGCTGCGCTCCAACAGCATATTCACAGCAGTTTCGTCTACTAACGCCAATGTTTCATATTAGTAGACTTCTTCTTGCCAAGGGTGCCCTCTTTGTCTATGCAATTCTACTTTTTATGTCTTCCTGGCTTCGTCTGAAATGTTTTATTTTGCTTTCAAGGTAGCAGAAACATTCGCCTCTTCTAAGTCGGCCCTCCAGCGTTTATGGTTACTTCATAGACAATCTACTTAGTGACGCTCTCATTACCTGAATCTTTCTGGCTTTACTGCGGCCCGTAGTTGTGATCATTACCACGTTCTTTCCTTTTGACAGTTCCTGCAATTCTTCCTCACTTTCTCTGTAGATAACAATACCATCGTACATCTTATCGTTGATACTCTTCAGCCCCGAATTTTAATTCAACTCTTGAACCTTTGTTTTGATTCTGTAATTGGTTCTTCCACGTACAGATTGAACCATAGGTACGAAAGATTGCATCGTTCACTTGCACTCTTTTTAACCTGACCACATCTTATTCTTCAGTCCTTACTGCTTCCTTTTGGTGCTTGTTTATGTTAATTATTGGCTCTGAGCTCTATGGGACTCAACTGCTGTGGTCATTAGTCCCCTAGAACTTAGAACTACTTAAACCTAACTAACCTAAGGACGTCACACACATCCATGCCCGAGGCAGGATTCGAACCTGCGACCGTAGCAGTCTCACGGTTCCGGACTGCGCGCCTAGAACCGCGAGACCACCGCGGCCGGCTGTTAATTATTACGCTCCTTTCCATACAGCTTACTCCAATTTTCCTCAGAATATGTGGAATATCGTGCAGTATTTTAGACTGTCGAATGCTGTTCCTAGGTTGACAAATACTGGGAATGTGTCTTTACTTTTTTTTAAGTCTTGTTTACATTATCAACCGCGACATCATAACTGTCTCTCTGGCACCTTTATCTTTCCTTGTGCCAAACTGATTGTTGTCTAAATATCCTCAGTTTTCTATTACGATTTAAATGACCCGTGTGACGTAGCAGTCCTTTCCCATTTACAGATGATGTGGAAGGACGAATCATTGTTAGTATCCGTCGGCATAAGCGCCTGTTTCCCGTTATTTTACCGCCAAGAACACTGAGCGATTTGTATGACGAGAGAGTTGATATTTGTTTATTCTTATTTGAGCTTGGCTCTCTGACATTTAAGAGTAGGGCTTTCCAAAATAGAAAGACTCTTTCTCGTAGCTCCTTCCAATGGAGTTTGTTAAGCATTTCGTGTTGATCTCAGGTTAACAAAACCAACGTCTAACAATTTGCACAGCTTATCCCTCTACCTCTCTCTGCTTGTTTTTCGTTTTACCGCAGACCGCAGACCGATATAGAACAGTAAAGAATTGCTCGTAGGAGTGCTATGCAAGTACCTCCGTCGTACGTAAACAGTATTCCTTTGAGATTTTTTCAGTGAATCTCATTTTTTCATCTGTCTTCCCACCTTAAATAGCACCTAGATACTTGATTGTTATGCCTCAACACAGCAACTGAACGCTGAACATGTAGATACACAATAAGCTGTGCATTCGTCTGTTTACGGGGATTGTATTACATTTACCGACCGAGATTTCTGCAGTGGGGACACGCTGCATTCGTATTCCGAACGATATGCGATTCAGATCCAGTTCCAGTAGTTCAAATTTAGGTTTCCCTTCGTTTTCCAAGGTTCTGTAAGGCAAATTCCCGGATGGTTACTTGAAAAATATGCGGTCGATATCTTCCGCTATCGTTCTACTATCCGATGTCGAGTTCCGTCACCGACGGAACATTAGATCCCCAGTTCCCTTCCTTCAGCGTCAGCTTCTGGAATTTGTACCATGTGCAAAAGATATTTTTAAAAACCCGATCTTCCTAAGCACAGGCGAATCGTCTGCATATGTGTTTCGCTTCTTTGCTTACGAAAGTGTGCTTCAGTTTATTGTGTATGTGAAATATGCGACTATTGCATGAACCTAAATTAAGTACATACTAAAGCATACAAATTTCATTAAAAGATGTTTGCGGGCACAACCCCGATCCACTGCAGGCATTATGCGTCGAGAAAAGTGCATACACTCATGATCGAACTGTTGCGCAAATGTTGACGGTGCACTTCAGAAAACTCGTTCAGCCCCATCTCATTAATGTGGCGCCAATACTTAATTGAAATTAACTTGTGGTGGCTGGGTACAACATGTCGGTGTCGTGTGTTGCCACATATGAGCAGCGTGACCTGCGAGGAATCCATGTTTTATTCAGTGGTGTGTACGCAGTCTTGTTGACCTACAGCAACACATTACTTGTTGCACTGCACCTGTGTCGGGGCACTCCAATGTGCTACTGCTGCTTGAATGTGTTCCACATAATTCAGCGAATTTCAGGTATGTAATGCATTATTCGTGCTGCATCCTGAGCAGCGCATTATAGCGTTTTCCGATTTTAGTTTATTTGTGAACGTATCACATAAAAGATACTGTATAGACCTAAATTGGAGCTTCACTGATGAACAATTCTTCATACTTGAAATTAGTTTACAATAAGTCGGAAAATTTATTTCAGTTTCAAGAACACACACAGACTACTGCAAGTAATTCGCACAAATCAAGTTAAGGAAAAGAAATGAAGTCTCTTGCTGACTCTAGATTACGGGTTAGTGCAAAAAAATGGAATACAATAGAGAAGCGACTTACCACGTTTTATACAGGGTGATTGCGTGATGACGTTAACAAACTTCCACGGATTATGGTAAAACTACCAATTTTAGGTAAGTAACCCCGGTCTGGATACGACGAAATCGATATTTCCAAGAGAAAATCGTTCTAATGCCTCTTATACTACAGCCTGTTTGCTTTCCATATTTTGGAAGGAGGTAATATGGATAAAATCAAGAAAGAATTGTGTAGCAAACATATTATCTAAAATATGTGGTAAAAAGTATCCGGAGACCACCAAAAATAAACGTTTTTCATATTATGTGCATTGTGCTGCCACCTTCTGCCAGGTACTCCATAATAGTGGCCTCAGTAGTCATTAGACATCGTGAGAGAGCAGAATAGGGCGCTCCGAGGAACTCACGGACTTCGAACGTGGTCAGGTGATTGGGTGTCACTTGTGCCATACGTCTGTACGCGAGATTTCCGCACTCCTAAACACCCCTAGGTTCGCTGTTTCCGATGTGATAGTGACGTGGAAACGTGAAGGGACACGTACAGCACGAAAGTGTACAGGCCGACCTCGTCTGTTGACTGACAGAGACCGACGACAGTTGAGGAAGGTCGTAATGTATTACAGGCAGACATCTATACAGACCATCACACAGGAATTCCAATCTGCATTAGAATCCATTGCAAGTACTATGACAGTAAGGCGAGAAGTGAAAAAACTTAAATTCCGTGGTCGAGCTGTTGCTCATAAGCCACACATCACGCTGGTAAATGCCAAACGACGCCTCGCTTTGTGTAAGGAGCGTAAACATTGGACGACCCAACACTGGAAAAACGTTGTGTGGTGTGACGAATCACGGTACACAATGTGGCGATCCGATGGCAGGGTCTGGGTATGGCAAATGCCCTGTGAACGTCACCTGCCAGCGTGTGTAGTGCTAACAGTAAAATTCGGAGGCGATGGTGTTATTGCGCGGTCGTGTTTTTCGTGGCGAGGGCTTGCATCCCTTGTTGATTTGCGTGGCACTATCACAGCACAGGTTTACATTGAAGTTTTAAGCACCTTCTCGCTTCCCAATATTAAAGAACAATTCGGGTATGGCGAATGCATCTTTCAACACGATCGAGCACCTGTTCATAATGCATGGTCTGTGGCGGAGTGGTTGCACGATAATAGTATCCCTGTAATGGACTGACCTGCACAGAGTCCTGACCTGAATCCTGTAGAACCCCTCTGGAATGTTTTGGAACGCCGACTTCGTGCCAGGCCTCACCGACGGACATTGATACCTCTCGACAGTGCAGCGCTCCGTAAACAAGGGGCTGCCGTTTCCCGAAAAACCTTCCAGCACGTGATTGGACGTATGCCTGCAATAGTGTAAGCTGTCATCAAGGATAAGAGTGGGCCAACACCATACTGAATTGGAGCATTACCGATGGAGAGTGCCACGAACGTTTAAGTCATTTTCAGACGAGTATCCGGATGCTTTTGATCACACAGTGTATCTTCCGAGCGAAAGAGCACTTCTAGTAAATATGTTATTTAAAATAAATACCTTCAGAGCTATGAACACTTGTTCGTTAGAGATGTTTTTCACAGCAGCATTGACGAACACGTTCTCATAGCTTTTAAGGTACACGCTTTAGATCGTTTATTGGATTTTTTTTCTTGTTATGGTTTATACTATCACCTCTCAACATGAGGTATCCATAGTGCTCGCATTAGAAGTCCACTCTCAGCGATGGCACAAGGATTTTCGCTTATAAATTACCGGGCGGGATGGCGCAGTGGTGGGTACACTGGAGTCGCATTCGAGAGGACGACGGTTCAGACCCGCATCCGGCCATCCATATTTCGGTTGCCCGTGATTTCCCTGAATCTCTGTAGGCAAATGCCGGGATGATTTCTGTGAAAGGACACTACCGATCTCCCTCTATATCCTTCATACTATCGCAGTTATGCTCCGTCTGTGATGACCTCGATGTTGACGGCACCTTAAACTCAATCTTCCTTCCCTCCTTCCTGCTTATAAATTTAGAATAGTTCGTTTCCGGACCAGGATATATTTGCCCTTGGCCATCGTCGCAAAAGGGTTGGTAACGTCGCCATTAAATCACACTATCAAATCAGAACAAAGATATATCTAAGATAGTAGTAAATAATCAGTAAAATAATAACTATCCCACATTTAACTTCTAATATACAAACGAATTTATTCATGATTATGACTGATTAACAGTTAGTAATGAAGGGTGGTTGAAAAAGATTCGTCCGACAATGTTATATCTCCTACCTGAATGTAGATTGATGAGAAATTATTTACCTATAAACGACAGTCAAATGAGAACGAAAGACATGGGAAAAATAAGTGAACTCTTCATTACTTCAAAACTAATCGCTACAACTCTTGTCATCTGGTTTGTCTCTGAGATGCACTGAGGTGCACTCAAGTTGCACGTCTCCCAGTACGGTCCAGGAAACCTAAGGAATGGGTTGGCCATAACACGTGCATTGCTGTTGTTATGTGTCGTGATTAAGCATCAATAATTACTACAAAGTGATCTGGACAGTCAGCTGCAGTAATGAATCAAGGGCTATAAATCACGTAGATGTATTGGTTGTAAATTCAATGATTGCTCAGAACAAACAAGGATCAAATACTCATCACGGGGGACTGAGTGCATATACACACAAACTGTGAATCTTCAGGGGGACATGACTGGAAAAGTTCTCCTAACTGACTGCTAATTGGGAAACTGAACTGTTGGTGATGATTCCATCGGTAGATTAGTGAATAAAGAGAAATAGAACCTCAAAGACTAAAATCATGGCCGAAAGGCCATCTCACAGTGATGACTCATTAATTTGACCCAATGCAACTGTCGGCCCGTACGATTTTCGTATGCCATTGCTGATCCCGCACTAACTTTGTATGCCACTGCTGCGACCCTTGCACCGCATGCATTAGGTGACGTGCGGTGAGGTCGCAGGTGGGGACGGACGCCATCATGGCGCGACCCTCCTGCTCGTGAATGGTAAGCCTCCCAACGACCAAGTGTCCTCTGCTCCTCTCGACCACGAAGTCTGTCTCCTATGGCTCCAGGAAAAGAAGTCTCCTGATGCTTTATTCACCTGCTCCTTCATGGTAAACCAACAAAGCTGCCGCTTTGGCCAATTGTGACCACGTAGTTTATTTGTCCAGTCCAAAATGTCCTAACAGTTAAGTGCAGGAATGGTTAGTGTCTCTTTTTGGAATATTCCGAATGCCGAAACTTGTGACTGCAACCCTAAGGTCCATCGCCATTCCCGAGGATTCCAAGCTCCGACCTACCAGAGGGCGTCTCCCAAAACCTTTCCGTAACTTCGTCTTCTTAATGTCTATGCTGAGGCGTCAGCGGCACGTCGGCTGTAGACAAAAGACGTGCCTGTGGAGGCGACCCATGGGTACTGCACAACATTGCAATGTTATCGTACGGGACACGTCATTTGCGTGAGTGGTCCGTCCTTTGGAGATACCTTCGTATTCATATTCGCCAATTCGCGAGCACAGGACTACATCACTGAATTCAGCGGCCATATGCATTCTTCCCTGAGCGTTTCTAATGCTGTCAAAGATGTCTGCCGCGATCAAACGACAACGGACGGCCCCTCACAGCATTATGGTTGTCGACGCTGCCTTTATGCGTGCTATCCTCACCAGTGATGCGGCCAGTATGAGAGCCGCGAGGCATGTATCGCCGCCCGTAGTGGCCACACAACCTGTTAAAAACCACGTCCAGTTATTTTTCATGTCCAGACGGGTATCATGAATCGCACTGACTTCACTGTTATTAATGTTCTTGAATAAAAGTGTCATATTTGTTCGTCTCATTGCGTATTTCTTTCAGTTACGTGCTGTGCTATGATGGAGCACTTCTTTCTATGTATGATCCAAGTTTCATCAAGCTATCTTACTTGGCAGTGGCAGTGGCAGTTTTCACACCCCACAGAAACACAGAAAGAGTCGGTTTTCGATTACGCTGCCATTTCTTTTAATTTTATTTCCATCTAAATTTTAACCCGACTGTTAAACCTCTTAAAATAATCAGAATATGAAGTAAGCGAGTACTTGTTTTTTTGTTGATATTATTTCCAACTACGTAGACATCACAAAATGATGGAAAAATCCTGTCTGCCCTAGACGTTTCAAAACACGTAGTATGACAATATCAAATAAAATAGTTAAATAAACATTTAATCCATCCACCGTTTACTGCTTTTCTCAAAAAGTAGTGAGGGGTTGAATACCAGAAAAAAATTCACCAATATCGTCCTACTAATCCGAATCTTTTAAATCTTTGTTAAAATCCTCGTTGTAATTGAGGATTGTACCACTACTTCGGCACTCAAAATAGTCAGCGCCAAGGGTGAAAACTGAGGCTTAAGTACTCCATTTTTTGTATTAAGCTGTCAGTTCTTGGGGCTACAAGCAGATAGAGCCCACCTGATGTAGACACAGGAAGCAGAGCAGCTAATTTCGGTTTTTATTACAAACTTAGTCAACTTTCTGATTTATTACTGTTTCGGTAACTTTCTTTGTCTTTTATCGGTTCGTAGAAATGACAGAAAAATTATGCGCTTCTAAGTAAAAATTGTACCGTTCTCTTTCCTTAACTGTTTCAAATATGAAAGCTGTGTCGTAGTCAAATACCTATCTCTAATTTTTAGTGAAAACTGGAATACAAGTGTTTGCCGACAACACCATTAATGCTCTTTCAAAAATTTGTAAGTAGGCTGTTTACGTTTTCTTATTGGTAACGCCACGTAGCGCTCCGTATGAAAATCGCTGGCTGTGCTGTGTGCAGTCTGTGGCTGGTGTGCATTGTTGTCTGCCATTGTAGTGTTGGGCAGCGGCAGCTGGATGTGAACAGCGCGTAGCGTTGCGTAGTTGGAGGTGAGCCATCAGCAGTGGTGGATGTGGGGAGAGACATGGCGGAGTTTTGAAATTTGTAAGACTGGATGTCATGAAGTGCCTTATATATTATGACTTTTGATGATATTAAGGTAAATACATTATTTGTTCTCTATCAAAATCTTTCATTTCCTAACTATCCCTATCAGTAGTTAGTGCCTTCCGTAGTTTGACTCTTTTATTTAGCTGGCAGAAGTGGCGCTCGCTGTATTGCAGTAGTTCGAGTAACGAAGATTTTTGGTGAGGTCAGTGATTTGTGAAAGGTATATGTTAATGTTAGTCAGGGATTATTGAAAGTCAGATTTCGTTGCGCTAAAAATATTGTGTGTCAGTTTAAGCACAGTCTTGTATAATTTTTCTAAGGGGACGTTTCAAATTCATATGAGCAATTTAGAGAGTGGGCAAAATGTAACATGGGCCAGGAACTGTTACATGACGACTGTTAAAACTTGAGGGATGAATTAATTCATTGGCCAGTATTTACTGTCCAATCCATTCATAAATACAAGTTCTATAATAGGTATATCTGTAAGCTGACTCGTCTCATCAGAAACCAAGTGATTCAAAGACGACATCAGTCTTTCAGAAGCCACAGAACGTCCTTCAATCTCGGTTTATTTTTAAAGAAATTTTATTTAAAACCAAAAATTTTACACCACTGCCATGGTTAATTGGTACATCAGTTACATACCCCATTATCTGTAAAAATTGAAAATACACGTTACAACCGAGACCAAACAAATGCCTAAAAATACCGCATATTTAGGACTAAAATACCGCTATCGCTCTTAACCAGTAGATTTTTCCTATTCGTACTCCAGTATATTATCATACAGCCGCAGTTTCGGTCTCATATAGATGGCATAACACATTACCATGGGTTTCGAATATCGCTCAACTTACAGAAACTATTGTTAACACCTGTGCATCAGCTGAGGGGAAGAACTGTATATTGTCATGCTTTCCGCTGAGTGTAATGGATAGTACATTTTTACTGAAGTTAGAACAATACAATAAGTCTAGTCCTTTTTACTTTCATTGAAAGGTTTTAAATACCTCTTTATTCAACTTCAGTGGAAATGAATTGTTTCCTTCGCAATGTTCAGCATTTGAATAAGATTCAGAAATTTATTTTTCTGTTACAAAGGAACTTCTATGGAAAAGAAAGGTCCCAAGTGTGAGTGGGACTCGCCCACTGAGGACTCTGCACAAAATTAATTTTGTATACAAACAGTTCATCCATTATGGGAATCGAGAATTACAATGATTTTTGCATGTTATCGACATTGATACTAGCAAGATATCAGTCCCAGCAATTCCAAGACTTTGGTGAATATTTTAATATCAAGTCTGAAGTAGGATGATAAATGGCAAAAGAATACAGGTAAAAATTAACAATTTTCAGATTTTCCCCCCTTGCTTTTACTGTGAAACCTTCCTTCTGGCTAACTTTCATGATTCTATGACAAGGGGAAGTGCCCTAAAGATTTAATGAGTGAGTTTGGAAGTATCAAAATGTGTGAAATAAATAGCTGTAACTGTTGATTGTATTGACATACATGCTTCACTTTTTACAGTTCATAGGCCTTAATATGTGACGTAAAATCCAACTTGTTAGGTCTACCCGTTCCTGGTAAGAAGCACCTTAACAGACGGTCAGACAGACACTCTGATAACAAATGAAAATATTTTCATGTGATATAATTACAAATTAACCATCTTTCGGATTTTTTCCTTCAGTTGTATTGTGAAACCTTGCTTCTTGGAAAATTTCATGATTCTAGGTCAACAATAGATTTTGATGAGAGAGTTTGTTAGAATCAGAATGTGTGACATAAATGGCCGTATCTTTTGATTTCATTGACTAAGAAGCCTCACTTTTTTACATCACCAATCCACAAGAGCCCGTAGACATAAATTTCAACTTGATACGTCTACTTGTTCCTTTGAAAAGACGGACAGACAGAGAAACACACTGACAGCAAAGTGATCCTTTAAGTGTTTTCATTTTTACCAACTGATGAAGGGCTATAAAAAAAACGAAGAAAGAAATTCACGATCGCTACATTGAGATTTGAGATTTATTTCTAAAGGCATTGAAGGAATTGCTAAGAGCTGAAGTAGTATGGTGGACACGGGAGAAATGCGTGGGGAGGGGGGGGGTGTAGAGAAACGTTCTCGAACCGACCGTCTACGTAGCTGCCTTCTTGATGAATCGTTTAGTTTTTGTTTCAGATTATTCGTCCCTTGTTTCTTCAGTGAATCTGTTAACTGGGAGACACCATACTGCCACAATAGTATTGGTCCTTCAGCAATGACCTGATTGGAACCTGTGTCTGATCTTCTATTGTTCTCCCAGATGTGTCCGCTGCCAGACAAGAGGAAGTACGTTCGTGCAGAGGCTGGCGGCAGACAGGCAAATGCGCTGCGGGGAGACAGGGCTGACATCGCGATGAGTGAGCCCCCTGGCGGCCTGATTGTGGACTACCGGCGCGCCTCGCCTGATTGGCTGCGCAGCGGGCGCCCGCGGCGGTCCTAACGAGAGAGCCGAACCGCCAACTGCCAGCAACGAGCAGCAGGCAGCCAGCAGGCGATCGGCGTTTCGAAGGGCGCCCGCCAACCCTCATCAGGCAGCGCCAGCGCCGCCGTAAACACGTCCCGCACCAAAAGAGAGCTCATTGCTCTTCTGCCCCGAGCTACTTTACTCTCTCGAACCCGTCCCGTCTCTGGAGATGGACTTTTTGGAACTGCGGAAGCAGCAGTGCGATACGTGATACTTGGTCGTAACGTTGTTAGCGCTGACGAATTGCCGCGGGTTTCTTCGTCTCTCGAGTCTGCTACGACGTTAGAGTACTGACCTTATTTCGAAGAGGTATTTTTCGGTTACTTCTCGAGGAAAAACTCCGTAGTCACTTCTAAAAGAGCGTCAGACGTTTTATTTGTAAGCGAAGAACCCCTGAGGACGCAATGACCTAAATAGATAACAACAACTTTGCTTTCAGAATTACCTTTATTGCTGCCTATCGCGATTTTCTTTCATTTATTTCTTGCACAGTGTATTTCAGTGAATGATTTGTTTCAAGAACATTTTCCATATGTTATGTATTACCGTAAGTAAAAGTTTGTTTTCCAAATTCGCCATTAACTATGTATAAAGATCCATCATTTATTTCTGAATTGCGCATGTTTCCATATTACAGTGAAGACAACCCAACAATGTAGTACATAACATAACGAAAACAGCCGAAAAACGCAATTGAGAAGGTGATTATGTCCCTGAAACGTATGGTGTAAGAAATAAGTAAGAGAGAATCCTGACTGGCACTAGGAAACGTTATTTTTTAGACAAATCAATCTCCTTAGTATCAGGTTTCACCTACCCTTTATAACGAATAAAATGAAAATAATATAAAGGCAAGCAAAACATACAATTACAAATATCTTAAAAATGCAAATATCAAATATACTCTAATAGAATGTTGTGATGGTAAAACAGAATTATTCAAATTTCGCTCTCACTTGATGCTTTACAAAGAGCGTTGCAGATTCTGGATTATGTGACAGCTAACAATAGTTGTGATCCCTATTTATTATATAAATTATGTAAACAAAGAACACCTGCGTCTGAACCCATTACTTACTCCACAATATAGAGAAATCTATTCAAACAGCTATTGAGTTTCATGCAAATATTTCTTACCTAATCGGCAACCTATTTCAAAACATAGTGTAACAGTAGACTTCTGTAGAAAGAATAAAATCAGTAACGTGTTCAGAATGAGCAACCAATAAGTAATGCATTAAATAAACCTGTATTTATTTAATTATCTATGAAAGCTGTCCAGGCAGGTCTACTCTCCAGACTGGAAGAGTATTTAAAGCTAGATTCCGTTAACACTTCTCAATAAAAAAGGAGTAAATATATATAAATCCATTTTCGCTCAGCACCTCATAGATGACAAACACAGAGCTCCGATTATTAATAGCTAATACATTTTACACGTCGTTAATAAACGAGCAGAAAAGAACTATATAGCCTAAATAGAAATATATGAACAACCCAAGCTACAAAATGTCATTTATCATAAGAACAAATATTTCTGTATCTATTTAGATTATGTATCTACACTCTTAGGATACTCTGGATTTTTTAAATTTCTAATGCTTACTGAAACTGTAACCTAATTTTTCCTGTCTGTAACTATTTCTCTTTTGAAACATTATGTACAGACATCACTTGCATTACCATTACTATTTCCCTTAATTATTTGCATAATTTCACTCACCCCCACCCAGATTCCCCGCTTTCTCCCCATTCCCACATGGTACAGTCTACTCAAGCAGTTTTACTCATAGTCCCAACTCTCCCCCCCCCCCCCCCCCCCAAATCCCTCTTAGCTTTTCTTTCCCTCTTTCCACCACCCGCGACTGGTCTCTCAACTGTTCCACTACGATTACAGTACATTATAATCTGTCTCAGATTTATTACTAATTATCTTTCTAAGATACAGATAATTATTTTTAAGCACCTATTGACATTCATATGTACAATGTAATCATTCTGTAGGCCACCATTAGTGATACAATCAATTTATTGCAGTTATAATTAATAGGTTATACTGAGTCTTTTGCAGTTATGATATTAGCTTCAATGATTTGCTGAAAGTTCCTTTAATCACAAAGCAACTAATTACCTTAGCAGCTACACCACATCAGGCATAACAATCAAGCTGTTATAAGCCAATTTCTTTACTTGCCCCTATTATTTACTTCGCTTCCTCCTCTCCCTCTCATACCCACCACCATCCCACCAACTGCTCCCCCCCTCTCCCACCCTCCACTGTTTACCACATTATCACAAATTCACTCCCCATCCCTGAATCCCCTGCTGCAAGAACCACACTCTCCCAAGTGTTGTGTTTCGCTCGTGTAGCTTAATGTATTACTAATTCTGTCTTTTAAATTCCCACTCAGAGTGGCTATTGCTAGTTGTATGGTAATGCATATTTATATTTACTGTTATTTTATCTGTTTGGTAATGTGAAGTTGATCTCCTAATTAGAGAAACAGTGAAGCTCGTATTTAAGTTCGTAAGAAATCTCGCCATTTTTTAAAAGGTATCAACAATGCAAAAGTTAATCTGAAATGCAACATTAAACTGTCTACTGCAACACTTGTGGTGAGAGTACAGTCTGCTCTGTTAAATTTAAGACAACTGTCCTGTTAGCAATAATACAAACAATCTGACTGTGAGAAAAATATCAAATATAAATAACTAGCAAAAGTGCCCTGTCTGAATAGTACGTCACTGCTGAAATGTTAACTGCATCACAAATAAATTATACATGATCCACCTGTTTGCGCAATGAATAAATTCTGTGCTGCTGCTATATCTAAACTACTGTCGCTGCTGCTGCTATGCTCGTTAAAAAATTCAGACTACTAGCAGCATGATGTGTAATGTGTGCTGTAAACTATAGAGACATCAACAAAACTCGTGTGCCAGTAAATCTCATTACTGCAGTGACCATTGTCAATTAAAGTTCTGTTACTGAGAAACTCGGGAGAGCAAAGAGATGAAAGCTGATAGAGGGAATGGCAATTAAGTAGCTGTATTAAGAAAACGTCACAGCAATAAGACAAAATATTTCAACACTTGAAATACTAAAAAATCACTTTATATTGATCATGGAAGGAACTGAACAAATTCTCTGTACCTTCTTGCAAACATGTATGCTATCCATCGCATATTGTTACGCTATCATAAAAATCTCTAGCTCTGAACCCTTGACAAATTTAATTAATGCACTTGGATGTCTCGGAAAATGCGCCATTGCAGTTCCTTTTAAAGTCTTATGACTGAATTTACAAAAATATCTCTCCATAAATGAAAATTAGAGTAATAAAGCTATTGCTGGCACACAGTATGGCGTAAACACATCTGACTCCACCACAAGATATAACTCGACTCCACCTCATTAACTCTATCCAAGGCTCCACTACACTCACAACCAAAAGTTCTACTTTGGCGGAGATGCTGCCCACTATTATCATATGCTACTGAAACTTTACTTTTCTACATGACATCCAAAATATTACCAAAATTACAATTACTGGTTTGCAATATGTACATATTTGAAGGTGTAATGCACTGATTCAGGAAGCAGTTCATGTAGTTACATATGAAATTAATATTTGAAAACTTCTAAATGTGTATTACTGAGTCCTTTTATAAAATGTATCACTTCACCTATTCAATGTTCGTACAAGAAAAATTTTGCTAACTTTACATGACAGTCATCACTGTAGAATATAGTTTGAAATTCGTTGAATAAAAAAGGAAATGTTCTTGATGACAAAACGTTGAATAATTCATGAATTGCGGTATACTCCATTGAAATCAAAACCTATAAAATAGTTCTAAGCAGCAAATCCTGTTTCTCACTGATATTGCTCCACAGAAATTGTGTAATTGAAGATGTTGAGGAAGATTCAGGTGAGAGATCCTGTCGTCGGTCCATGTCACCACAATCTCAGAGACAATCACTCAATAACGTTTCACAGTAATGTTGACCAATAGTGCTACTGATATTTGCCATGTGTGTTGTCACTTGAGGCCTATTGTAGTTCAATCACAGAAAGTAAAAATAGGTGTCCACGTTCTGATGAAGTCCTCATCAGACTACATCACTTTCTTATCACTATACTGCTCGAGTATTAAAAATCCATTAATGACACAAGTATTGACTGCATCTCAGTGTTTCTACTCACAATACTGTTCAGTCATAGAGCTCAGTTAATGTCTGCATCTCAGTCCAAAAAAGTATGTGTAAAATAACCAGTGTGAGAAATAGAAACTGTCGGTAGTAACGTAGAGGAAAGTGTCACATATTATATTGACATTCAATGGGCATTTTCGGAAAAATGAACAATGAAAAACCTTAAATTTAGACAAATGTGAGAAAGAAATATTGCTTTACATGTTCACCTGTTGCTAAAGGTTTTTTATGGTAATTCATGAAAAGTTATGTAGCATTATAACTTTACAATAACCATCTCACAATTACACAAAACACAGAAAATACGTGGTAATATATGAAATATGAATTGATATAAGAACGCATAAATGTTGACAATACTACAAGAAATGAAATTGCAATGGTATAAAAAGTAATGGAAAAGAAATATTGGCCGAGTAAGAAAAAAAATGGTACTGGATTAGGGAAGAGGAAAAAGGATTGCAATATTCTAGTGTAAATCTTTGATTAAATGTATGTGTTGTCTCATGTGTAAGAGCAAAGATTTGTGGATCAGCAGATCGCATAAAAAATCATATACAGCGGAGTCACCTAACGTTACCGCTGGATATATTTCGTAAACCATATGAAATACTGACTACCCGATTCCATAGACCGAACGTGAGGAGAGGGGCTAGTGTAACTGTTTAATACAAACCCTAAAAAAACGCACGGAAGTATGATTTTTTAACAGAAACCTACGTTTTTAAATGGAACCATGATAGATTCGTTACACATCAGAACATATAAACAAATACGTAATCAGTGCCGTTTGTTGCAATGTAAAATGTTAATTACATCCGGAGATATTGTAACCTAAAGTTGACGCTTGAAACCTCAGACGTTCAGTTACGTGTCGGGCAGCATCTGCAGGGACATGTTTACGATGACGCCCATGTTTACGAGTGTGTCTGTAGTGCACTGTTGTGATTGGTCTAGCTGTCGCAGTGTCCGCATGTAGCGGTTCAAATACTTCAAATGGCTCAGAGCACTATGGGACTTAACATCTATGGTCATCAGTTCCCTAGAACTTCGAACTACTTAAACCTGACTAACCTAAGGACAACACACAACACCCAGCCATCACGAGGCAGGGAAAATTCCTGACCCCGCCGGGAATCGAACCCGGGAACACGGGCGCGGGACGCATGTAGCGCTTGCTGCTGTTGTTATTCTGTATTCGCCTCCGTACGCAGACCAATTGTAGTACACCTTGTTACCAGACATCTGTGATAGTTTAGTGTTGTAGGAACTGTGCCCATGGTGTATTCGAACTCTGAAAAGGCAGAGATGATACTCATCTATGGCGAGTGTCGACGAAATGCAGCTGAATCTTGCAGGGTGTATGCAGAACGGTACCCGGACAGCGAGCATCCAACGTGCCGCACGTTGCAAAACATCTACCGCCAACTGTATGCAACAGGTATGGTCGTAGCACGCAAACGGGTCCGTAACAGGCCCGTCACAGGAGAAGCGGGTGCAGTTGGTGTGTTATCTGCTGTTGCCATGAACCCACACATGAGTACACGGTACGTTGCGAGAGCCGGTGGACTGAGCCAAAGTAGTGTCATGGGCATACTGCATCGTCACGGCTTTCACCCGTTTCATGTGTCGCTACATCAGCAATTACATGGTGATGACTTTAATCATCGAGTGCAATTCTGTCAATGGGCATTAACAGAGAATGCGTTGCAGCTCTACCTGTTTACCGATGAAGCGGGTTTCACAAACCACGGAGCAGTGAATCTACGGAACATGCATTACTGCATCGCATTTCTACAGACTGATCTTCCAACGTTGCTCGAAAATGTCCCACTGGAAACGCGTCGACGTATGTGGTATCAGCATGATGGTGCACCTGCACATTCCGCTATTAACACTAGGCTGACCCTTGACAGGATGCTCGACGGGCGTTTCATAGGTCCTGATCTTACACCTCTGGACTTCTTTCTGTGGGGTACGTTAAAGGAGAATGTGTACCGTGATGTGCCTACAACCCCAGAGGATACGAAACAACGTATTGTGGCAGCCTGCGGCGACATTACACCAGATGTACTGCGGCGTGTACGACATTCATTACGCCAGAGATTGCAATTGTGTACAGAAAATGATGGCCATTACATTGAACATCTATTGGCCTGACATGTCGGGACACACTCTATTCCACTCCGTAATTGAAAACGGAAACCACGTGTGTACGTGTACCTCACCCCTCATGGAAATGTACATGTGCGTCAGTGAAAAAGACCAATAAAAAGGTGTTAGCATGTGGACGTAATGTGCTGTTCCAGTCTCTTCTGTACCTAAGGTCCATCACCGTTCCCTTTTGATCCCTACGTAATTCGGTGCTCTCCGATACACACGATCGAACAGCGGAGGAGTGGTACTCAAGCGTCAACTTTAGGTTACAATATCTCCGGATGTAATTACAATTTTTTAAAATGCAACAAACGGCACTGATTACGTATTTGTTTATATGTTCAGATGTGCTAACAAAACTAACAGGGTTCTATTTAAAAAAACGTATGTTTGTGTTAAAAAACATACTTTCGAGCATTTTTTTATGGTTTGTAATAACCAATTACACTAGCCCCTCTCCGCACGTTCGGTCTGTGGAATCGATTCGTCAGTATTTGATGTGGTTTACGAAATATATCCAGCGGTAATGTTAGGTGACTCACCGTCCTTTGCAAAATAGCATTCATGTATTTCACTTACTTTACTTCTGTCCGCCAAATTCTGTAATTCCTACCAGCATTTGCTGCCATATGAACATTCTTTCCACTCACAACTGTAATCCATTAATCACTGTAATCTTTATACTCAAGTTTTTTGCATTGCAAATACTATTTTTTATTTCTCTTAAAACTACAATAACCTAGTTGAGCTCATCTAAGGTAAGTGAGTCCTAATTAAATTTCTGCAAAGGAAAAGGGAAAAAAAGCGGGTCATAAAAAGGTGCATGACAGTAAAAAAGAGGTAAAAGATACCAGTAGAAGGAATGTAATCATAAGCAAGAAAAAAATATACCTCAGCAATCACTAAGGTAGAATCTGATGCAAAGCAGTGTATGTAATATAACAGGTAGTGATCAAGGTGTAGCAAAGTGCATCCTGTATCACTGCAAAGTAGTATAATAACAGCTATTCACTAAGAAAAAATAAGTGTACACAACATAACTTCATATGTAGGGCTCATATCATTAACAAAGAAAACAGAAAATTATTGTAAAATTTTAGTCATCAGTCAGTCAAAACAAAATAGCAGCTAGAAACTGAAAAAACTTTACATCCTATGTGTAGAAAAATTAAAGGTACATTTCAGAAAACTTGCATAACAGACATATACAAAAACAGATGTAACGAAAAATAATTTGTTGGCAACTGAAAAAATAGTGTAAATAAACGTCATCAGAGCAAAATCACTTAAACAGTCATGTGTTACTGAACAAGACCGCAATGGTGGAATAACATTTGCTGCGAAGATGAGTTAAATGAATAAAAACATGTATCAAGTTGTCAAAAACATGAATCATGAATACTAAAGACAAAGAAAATTTACATATAACTCATAGGTAAAGAAAAATCTCATTCTAGAAGACAGCGTTCAAATAGCCTATCCTTCCACAAAAATCTACCCCTGTTCTTTCTTTACCTCAGATTACACCATTAAACCAAAATAACTCCGTGTGCATCCCATAAGCAAAAGAATCACAAGTCCCTCCAAAATCCCTAACAGTTCATTCACTACTGAAAGCTCCCCAAATATAATCTGTAAAATCCCCATAACCATCATGATGTCAATCTCGCAATGTAATTCTCATAAGCGAAATAATCATCTCAAAATACTCATAGCATTATCATTACAAGCATCATCATCTCAGAAACCTCTATAATCATTCACTTATGTTGTATTTACAAGACATCTGAAAGAAAAACCCAAATCTTGTGACCATCTGCAAATAATCGTATAATGCATCGTCTTAGTTCAGTTACTTACCTGAAAATAAAGACACTTTTACATCGTTTACATTATACTTCTATACATAATGGGATAAAATCGACTGCAACTCATCATCAACGTAGCCAAAAACCTGCCTGTGGTCTATCCTTTTTTTTCTTTATGGTGTACAGTGTACAAAGGTGGTGCAAATTATTCATTTTCTTATACCCTAGTACATCGCTCTAGTCTGTTGATTCTGTATTATAGTGCTGCATAGAAGAATCTAAATTCAATGGCTTATAAAAATGTATGTCAATTTGCAATGCTAAAGTGGTATCATGTGAGTGCAAGAAATAATATAAAAGAAACATAGTTGAACTTATTATTGAAAACATACTTTAATAAATGGCATATTGAGTTATAAACCTATCGCTAATACATGAAGTCTGTCATACGAGAGAATAAAAAATAAATTATGCACGACAGTGTGCTAAAAAACAGAGCATAACCTAAACAAGTGGTAAAAGTCTTTACGCTAAACATGATCAGAAAGAGAAATGAACGTGTTGGCTATTGAATAGTTACTAAACAACAACAAAAGTCATTCAACGAAATACTTGACATTTGTGACATGGTGTAATCCAGAAGATTTCTTTGTGCTTAAAGTTTCTATTTCAACCACATTAGAATGTGCGAAACGGCGAAAAATGGTTGTTGGCATAGTAATTGTGATGATTGTAATTCAGCTGGTTGTTACCAAGGAGGTGACTAAAACTGTTAAAATAATTTTTGTTGTTCCCAATTCCGGCTATCATATCCGTTTTGGTTAAAATGGTTTCACTGTTAATTGTGCAAAACATCAAGTTCAGGAAGCGAAATGCGTTTGTTTTATCAATAAAGGAGTGCGTAAAGGTCTCGGCAGTTATGAAATACAGAGTTGTATAAGCTTGGGTGGACTGTATGGATCTGTTAAGTTCTGGTTTTGCTGCACCATGTATTCAAAACATTGTGTAGCGGTTTCTAATTGTGAGTCATGAAAATGTACTAAACCAAGAAGTTTCACGCCATGTTGTATTGTGTCTGACCAATATGCGTCTAGAAAATCGTTTTAAAATTCTTCCAGCGAATTGCACTGACGAGCAATTATCTGCATTCACATCGCTGGTTCGCATTCTAAACGGCTGCATATTAATTCCAATGCTTTAGTTATCGGCTATTAAGGTGGTAAAAATGAGTTGATCGATCGAATTGTATGACTGTAAATCATTTTCATTATTTCGAAAAACTTTCACGTTACGTATTGAGTGGAAGTGTTTGAAGTCAAAGCCGTCATGTTTAGGCGAATTACCAAATTTTTGTCTGTTAAAATCGGGATGAGAGAAGCCATTAACAAAAGAAAATTCCCTCTCACATCATAGTGGTCCTAATTGTTAATGTTGCGGTGAGGCATGTTCTTGTTTGAAAAAAGTTGGAGTCTGGTTGTAACTATGTAAAATTAGTTAATGTTTGCAATCTCAGAATTTATGTTGAATATCTCCTGCTTATATCTGTCATTCATAATCGTGTGATTTTCGATACTCGTTGGACAGATTGAAATTCTTCCGATTCCGCAAAATTTGCCGGATGTATTGGGTCGGAATTGTCTTCAGTAAGTTGGTGAATTTGTGCAGCATTATTGGCAAAATCCTCAATTTCAGGTTGTGCCGTGAGCAATTACTCTTTAACATTCAGCACTTCGGCTTGAATGTGTTTGTTCTGCAGGGACTGCAGTTGCGTATTTTTGTGGACCTTGCTGAGCAAAACGTTTGAACTACCTTATTCTTCTTCTTAACTGTTTGCTTGGTTCTTGGAGATCATACGCGTTCTCTACATTCCTCTTACAGTACTCTCTGTTCTCGGCTTTTGTAATTCATTCTCCTTTACTCAGGCCCATTGTCACCGCATCCTCGTCTATGTCATCCATCTGGTTCGTGACCTTCCTCGCTTCCTTCTGCCCCCTATGGATCCAGATAATGATACTTTAGGTAGCCGTTCCTCCTACATCATAATTATATTTCCGGCCCACATCAGTCTCCTCCTCTTCACCCTCTGATCAATATCAGCCTGCTGATATAGCTCCTTCAGTTCCTGGTTTTTAAGTATTCTCCACTCCTGTGTTTTTGTGTCTGTCTTGCAACCAAAAATTTTCCTTAATATTTTCCTTTCAAAAACTAATACATTTTGTTCATCTGCTTTTCTAAATGTGAAGCTTTCTGACCCATATAAAGCCACTGGCAAAATTACACACTGATATAGCCTAAGCTTGAAGCTTCTGGAAACAGCTGTACTGGATAACACATCTCGTAGGCCAAAGTAAGCTTTATTCGCTGCTCCTATCATCGCTTTAATTTCATTTTCAGTTTTATTCTCTTCACTGATGATGCTTCCCAGATATTTGAAGGTGTCTATTCTTTTAAAAGTGAGATCAATCACTGTTAATTGACTACCATCATTGGGTGAATTGCTCACGTCCATGTACTCCGTTTCTTCTCCTTGATTTCTAATCCAGCTTTCCTTGCAATATTTCTGTAGGAACTTGTCATGAGATATAGTTCTTGTTTGTTTCTACTTATTGGGACAATATCGTCCGCATAAGCAAGAGGATGTATTTTATTCCTACCGATCTTTACTGCAACTGGTGTTCTCTATCTATCTTTTCTAAAACCAGGTTGAAAAGTATTGTAGATAAAGCATCTCCTTGTCTAAGGCCTGTTTTGACTTCAACCTCCTTTGACACTCCTGTGTTGGTCTTCATTTTGCAATAGGTTTCCTCCAAACACATCTGCACTAGGCATATTAACTAATCAGGAAGCTGAAACTCTTTGAGAACACTGGTTACTGTGCTCCTGTGTGTGCTGTCGTAAGCTTTTTTGAAGTCAACAAGTACCATGTGGATGTCTGCGTTATATTCCCATGCTTTCTCCGTTATCCGTCGGAGTGTAAAGAGCTGATCACTAATTGACCTGTCTCTCCTAAAAGACCACACTGATAGTCACCTATAATTTCTGCTGCTAGTGGTATCTCTATCTTGAGTAGACACTGTGATAGGATTCCCACCACACGTGTGACCTTCACCACACCCGTGTCCTGTTGCACGAGCTGGTGTCCCGGAAGGAGCTATGTCAGTACCCACCCTATTTTCACCCCCCGCGACTGGGAGCATGTCTACCAAATCGCGGAAAAGTGGGTGAAGGAAGAGTGGCGCTCATGCAGCAGGAATCCATGTCAGTGAGAAGGATGCAGAGGAACATGCTATTAAATTCAGTGGAGGCTTACAGGACATCTCCAGGTGGGGCCCTGTTAGTGATAATGGGGCTCTGTCCTCTCGACATTAAAATTAGAGAACAAGCAGCATGGTGCTGGGCCAAGAAAAGGGACATTGGGAAAACAGAGGACATTCTGGTTCGGGTTGGGGACAAGGGTTCGATTAGGAGAAGAGGCGAAGAGCTGTGGCAGGAATCGTGGGAGGCTGAAGATATTGCCCGTGGAACATTTCAACTTAGAAATGACGTATCCGACATATCTATGTCGGTTTCGGAAGGAGGGCTACACCTGCGTGTAACTGTGGCGCATCGGAGGGCACTCCTTACCATGTGGTTTACGAGTGCTCCCTTTCCAGTGATGTAGCAGCCGCGTTACGAAGTCAACTACCAAACAATGACACGTACTTCCTACTAAGACGGGAGGATACATTTCGAACTTTAAACAATCTACCAAACGTGGTATCACGGAAAGTTCTATCAGAATATCTGAGGGGCAATCGTAAACAGTAACAAATAACCAATGTGTCCCAGTGCCCTGGTCCAGCACCGCCTGTGCGTGGATAGGTCGACTTACAACACAGTTGGAATCCGCCACGTGCTGGACTAGGGGGAGTGGGGTACAACAGACCGAACTGACACATGGAACGGACTTGACACAGGATAGAATTTTAATAAGTAGGACTTAGAAATAGGGAACAAAAATAGGAACCTACAGCGATTCAAGTCATACGTGGCCTGCCCAGGGTCAGGGGCAAGCTCATAGGGGTTAGCTCGGTGGGCAAGGCCGTACAGTACGTTTATACACTTCGCTGACACCCCTGTGACACTGCAGGCAGTAAAGGTTTAGTCATAAGCAGCCATTACAATAAGTAGAGTACTAACACAGAAAATGAATTGCCCATTGTAACACACTGTACTGAACTGTAGCTCACCTGAAAACCCTGTAATTATCAGCTAATAGTAATGATATTGTAACACGAAAGGTGGAGGGTTGCATGTGTATAATATACAAAGATCAAGCAACAGTTGCTTACTTCGGGGAAAAAATGGTTCAAATGGTTTGAGCACTATGAGACTTAACATCTGAGGTCATCAGTCCCCTAGAACGTAGAACTACATAAACCTAACGAACCTAAGGACATCACACACATCCATGTCCCAGCAGGATTCGAACCTGCGCCCCTAGCAGCAGCACAGGTCCAGACCGAAGCGCCTAGAACCACTCGGCCACAACGGCCGGCACCTCGAAAACCTAAGGAAGTAGCGAGATGCCAACAAGAGGGCATCTAACCACCTGGGAGGTCGGCGGAGCAACAGCAGCAATGCTGCTTAGCCTCCCACACCACAGGACTCGAGGACAGTCAGTGAATTAGTGATACCGTTGAGACTGTGATAGGATTTTGTAGGTTACATTAAGTTGTGAAATTCCTTTGTCTTTATCACAATCCAGAGGATCATTTCTTTTTATAATGAGGCAGCTTACGGCCGTTTTCCAGTTGTCAGGCATTTTCTCATATTCCCACACTTTCCTTATCAATTTCGCAATTCTTTTTACCAATTCTGGCCCTCCATTCTTTATTAGTTCATCCACAATTTTATCTTCACCTGAAGCTTTACTAATTTTAAAATTTTTAGTTATTCCCTGTATTTCGTTACACACACAACAGGAGAAATTTTTGATAAACCTAACACTTTTCTTTAAAAAGGAGCAGCGTTCTGGCGTTGGGTATAAACTGACAAGTAAAACGCAGCGTAAATACAGGCTTTAAATATTGACTGGACCCTATTTGAGTATGTATCTACCAGATATGTGGACGCTAAATAAATATACATATTTCTGCACATCTACTTGGATTACACTTTCATTACCACATGACTGTTTTCAAGACTAGACCACTCATTTCAAAACGTGTATCAGTGCCTCTACAAACTTTGTATTGACTACTTACTTGCAGAAATAATACAAATATAATATCTATGTTTCTTTGTGTAATTAATGTGTTTAAAGTACCTCCACTCCAATACTTGAAAGTGTAAATGATTGACGATTACAGATCTGCATTCTAGTTATGAGAATATGGAATATGCGATGATTCGCAATTGTAAATGAGGCATGTTGTCTTGAAACTCTTCATGCAGTAATAAAGAAATCTCATCATCTGTGCGCTACCGGATACAGACTTCATGAATGTGACGTAAATGAAGTGTGTTCAAAAGCGACCGTAATCGATGTCCGACGAATTGTGTATTAAAAATGAGTATTAACAACTGAGGTAAATAGGCTGTGTAAGTAAGCTGTTAAGTTTTTTTTATTGGTAACGCCGCCGCCACGTAGCGCTCTGTATAAAAATCACTGGCTGTGCCGTGCGCAGTCTGTGTTTAGTTTGCATTGTTGTCTGCCATTGTAGTGTTGAGCAGCGGCAGCTGGATGCTAACAGCGCGTAGCGTTGCGCAGTTGGAGGTGAGCCGCCAGCAGTGGTGGACGTGGGGAGAGAGATGGCGGAGTTTTGAAATTTGTAAGAATTGGTGTCATGAACTGATATATATATATATTATTACTATTAAGGTAAATACATTGTTTGTTCTCTATTAAAATCTTTCATTTGCTAACTATGCCTATCAGTAGTTAGTGCCTTCCATAGTTTGAATCTTTTAGTTAGCTGGCAGTAGTGGCGCTCGCTGTATTGCAGTAGCTTGAGTAACGAAGATTTTTGTGAGGTAAGTGATTTTTGGAATGTATAGGTTAATGTTAGTCAGGGCCATTCTTTTGTAGGGATTTTTGAAAGTCAGATTGGGTTGCGCTAAAAATATTGTGTGTCAGTTTAAGCACAGTCTTGTATAAATTTGCTAAGGGGACGTTTCAGCTGTTTCTTAACTTTTATTACACACGTCGATGGCTTGAAGTTGGAAACGAGAAGGTATCGTTTAGAGTAGAGGATGTTTTCCACAGACAGTCTCTTTATTATAGAGGAGGAGGAGATTCGTGTTTAACGTCCCGTCGACAACGAGGTCATTAGAGACGGAGCGCAAGCTCTGGTGAGGGAAGGAAATCGGCCGTGCCCTTTCAAAGGAACCGTCCCGGCATTTGCCTGAAGCGATTTAGGGAAATCACGGAAAACCTAAATCAGGATGGCCGGAGACGGGATTGAACCGTCGTCCTCCCGAATGCGAGTCCAGTGTGCTAACCACTGCGCCACCTCGCTCGGTCTTTATTATAGAAACGAACGGGGTAACTAATGTATTCCAATGTCACGCATGTGCTGGGCGTAAGAGGAATAGCTGTTTCTGTGAGTCTGGTAATAACATCAGCAGTTGTATGAATGTGAAGCATTGATATTAAAACTCAAAGATGAATCGTACATCCAAGTAACGGACGTGAGATTCTCACACACAGTAGAGGGCTTCTCAAAAAGGACTGTACACTCATATGCGTCGATGATGTCATAGACTTGTTAGAGGACTATTTCACACGACTAAAATAGATGAATATCTAGAAATCGGATCAAACGAGTGAAGAGAACGGATAAAAGTAGTACCAAATTGCCGACCCTCACAAAGGCGTAGTATGCGTCATGCAAACAGTTGGACTCTATACCTGAACAGGCCTACATATATGAAATTCTTGTTGATGTTGATGATGGTGTGACCAGTGAAGTACACGGTGAAAATATCCAAAGCGAAGACACACACGGTGCCTAGAGTACTTACTTGCCATGTTACACGCTCAGTACCTCTTCAGCCATTGGCGTTTCGAGTCGTTTTACAGCCATTTATCCATTATTTTACTCACTCACTGCATTCCTTTGATCCTAGCGTGAAGTATGAATCTCGAAACAGCTCGTCTATACAATAACAAAGATAAGAGCAGTTAGTTAATTAAAAGAAACTATTGTTTTATTAGTAAAAAATGTTAGTGTTCAATAAGACTGAAATAAAAATTGAAATTAACAAGAAAGGCGTAGCTTTGAAAGAAGTATGTTCCTACGTTAGTTACATTGCCATTTTACTATTAATTGCTGAAAAATTATTCTTTCCTCTTCCTTTTTTTTTGAGTCATCAGTCTCCTGAATGGTTTGATGCGGCCCGCCACGAATTCCTCTACTGTGCCCACCTCTTCATCTCAGAGCTGCACTTGCAACCTACGTCCTCAATTATCTGCTTCACGTATATATTCCAGTCTCTGTCCTCCTCTACAGTTTTTGCCCTCTACAGCCCCCTCTAGTTCCATGGAAGATCATTCCCTGATATCTTAACAGATGTCCTATTATCCTGTCCCTTCTCCCTGTCAGTGTTTCCCATACATTCGTTTCCTACCGGTCTGTGTGGCCGAGCCGTCGCAGGTTCGAATCCTGCCTCGGGCATGGATGTGTGTGATGTCCTTAGATTAGTTAGGTTTAAGTAGTTCTAAGTTCTAGGGGACTGATGACCTCAGCAGTTAAGTCCCATAGTGCTCAGAGCCATTTGAACCATTTTGGAACTGAATGAACATGTTTCAGTAGCTCATTGACGGATATCAGTGTTGAAGCGCTATAAGGGCCTTTGCATCATTCCCTCTAAGTGTGTAAGGAGAACTTTAAGTTATCCTGTACACCTGTAGCATGCGAAGACGCCAGGCAGTGACGATACCAATATTTATGGACTTTTTCTACACTTTATGTGATACTTTAATAGAAGGAGAGGTGCATTACGTTCACATTCTGTTATATAGGGTTGGCGCTCTTGTTTGTTGCTGTGGAGATTCATAAGGCTATGTTCACGACTTAATTGTTTTCTGCCATGGAAAGGTGGTTCATAAGTGAATACACTGAATGTACCAGTACGTAAAATACTCCATGTTTCAAGAAGCAAAAATTAAGGAAGCGGGTACTCTCGATTGAGAGACGTCCAGCTCACAGAATACTCTTTAACCCGCAGGAATATCGATGGCACGTTTCGGATCAATAACCTAATCTTTTACAGCCCTCGGCAAATGATGGCCGGACGTTCTTTACGGAAACCTTCCAGTCTACTGTGACGTTGAAGACTGTCATGGCTAACCGGGAACTACACAGAATGGGTTAATATGGTTATACACTTTGGTGGAGTATATCTTTGGGATAACTTTAAATTGTGCACCATACAGGCAGCGAGTAACCTGTTACAAAAAGCGTGTTTAGCGGTTTTTAACTTAGCGGACGCTAAGATCGTTACAGAGAGCGCAGTGCCTCATCTAAAAAAGAATGCGGAAAGATAACACATCCACATTACTGGTTTGAACGATGGATTCGGAACTAAAGATGCTGCTTTTCGAAGCGCTTTACTACTTGTCTGCACGAAGTTGACTGAACCCGTTCCAGTCTTATAAACAAGGAAAATTCTTTAACCATAACGGCCTCAGAACTCGTATTTCCGTGTGACGGTCAGAAAGGCTTACTAACCTGATATTACAGCGGAAATCTTCAATATGCACTCTGCTTCAGATACACATGTCGACCAGTCAGTAAAAGGACACAACTACTTCTGACTCACAAAAGTCTCTCGATGACAAAATTTCAGAACACTCAATGTTACCTGATTGTGTTTGCGATATTGATGCGGAAATATCGTGTGGTTTGTATGTTAACTGTGCTGTAAAATATTCAGAAGAAAATGAAAACCTGTTCTCTGCGTGGTAAACATAATGTCGGTTTTCGATACATTGTATTTCTAATAGCAACGTTTTAAAATGACGATCGTGCTATCGTAATAACACAACATTGAGATTTGACCATTGCCCGGAAGCCAACTCATTGTTTCGCGATGTTTCCATTCACGCTGTGTATCCGCATAGAAAATTATTTTTGTGACCGAATGCCAATAAACGATCGGCTGAGTCCCATATCACGGTACAACACATCACGCGATTGTACACACGAAGACTGACGTCCGCAGCTCGTGGGTTCTCACTTCCCGCGCCCGGGTTCCCGGGTTCGATTCCCGGCGGGGTCAGGGATTTTCTCTGCCTCGTGATGACTGGGTGTTGTGTGATGTCCTTACGTTAGTTAGGTTTAAGTAATTCTAAGTTCTAGGGGACTGATGACCATAGATGTTAAGTCGTATAGTGCTCAGAGCCATTTGAGCCATTTTTTGAAGACTGACGACGAACAAATCTATTTAAGTTGTGCCATTACTCGTCGTCAAAGGGGTATCAGCTGAATGCTACAATCTTTCCGCTGTATGGAGCATGCGAATATGTCACATAATCGATGAAATAACTTTTATATTGTGTTGCATACATTCCGGGTGGCCTGTTTTGAAGAATACAATGAATACCATTTATCGATAACTCCCTCATAAGTAACGGGAGAAATATTTTGTGTGCTTCACATTCAATCCAAAGAATTTCAGGTTCTTTTTCTAGTACTGTACTTCGTACTTTCAGAGTCTTGATTTTGGTTAAATCGGTTGAGACTGGTTATTTCAATTGTTTCTATGAGAAATGTGCCAAAATTAACCTTAATGATGAATTTATGAGAACATATGTTAAATATTTGCACTCTCCGTTAACGAATAAGCAAATACTTCAACTTCAAGGCGAGGGGAAAAATGGTGTGTCAGTAAGTTCTAATACGCATGAACCTCAGTTACATGTAAATCCCGGCGTTTGTGCGCAATTGAATTCTCATGGTTTACAACTCCAGTAAGTCCAAGTTGCTGAAGAAACAATGTAATAAATTTCCTTGAGATGGAAAAGCTTATGTCCACAAATTAGCTATTGCGAGACTCAGATATCTATTCCTCACATGATATCCTGCGAACTATGGATGAAGAGCAACAGGTGGGTTCCATATTCTCAGATTTCCGAAAAGCATTTGACACGATATTCCACTGCAGACTGTTAAGGAATATCCGAGCATACGGATTAGGTTCACAGGTATGTGAGTGTGTAATCCCACGATTTATTATCATCACAGCTTCCCGATCTCATAGATACGACCTATGACTTTTTCGCTCCTAATTCGTTTCTAGGTCAAATTCTAGTGTCTTAATAGGTCTTGCACTCTCTTCCGCCGTAGCCGTTTTAGTGAACGATTGGAAAGAAAGGTGGTGTCTTACGACGTTGTATTAAGTAAACTGAATTACACTAATATCAAAACTTACTTAATTCATTTGTATTATTTAATTTACTTCTTGTCCTCTTCTGACCATTTTCAATGTGTTTCAGCAACTACACGTTGTTGATTGTCTTAATACGATGAAGCAATGACTCGGCCACCATAGTCGCAGTCTTAAGTGCTCACAGCATGTTCCAGAAAACGAAACTGTCTTAATTCAGTTGCATGATAGTGAAGTCCGATGCCGATTTATGACCGATATTTTATTGCAAAGTTAATTCTGATGAACCACATTTCCACGGTCGCACATCATCATGTTAAAGACAGCCCTACAACATAGTCTTCGCAGATTCTTATCTTTCCTCTCATCATTACAACTGCCCTTTCTCTCTTTTGCCTTTTGTATTGACTACAATTGATATTAACAAGTTACTAAACGTAATGAGAAACTACAAGTGGCTCGAAGTCTTTTTATGTAATAGAGCCCAGTACATTATCATCGACGGTGAGAGTTGATTAGAAGCAAAGGTATCGTCAAGAGTTCGTGGAGAGGGGGAGCAGCAATCTGCGGCCGCTCGCTGATGATGCTCTGGTGTACCGAAAGGTGTCTTCGATTAGTGGCTGTAGCAGTCGAATACAGCATTGATAGTGTGATTCTTGACACAGTCATGTCCGTTTGGGAGGTTCCTACCCCATTCTGTGGCATCTAATAGTCAGGCCTACTAGATGAGTGGCTTGTCAAGCGAGTGCAACTATGCTTGAAATATGAGACCTAGTGCCTTTCAGTTAAGCTACAATTTATTCTCGTCCTTACTTTTTAATGAAACGGAATGGATAACGAATCTGACTAAGAGCTGTTGCATATTTCTGATGGACTCACTCCACCCAGGGAAGGCCACATTTCCTTCCTGTCGTATGTATTTTATCCACAGCTTGGACAAACCAGCAAGAAAATGGAGGTTATGTTAAATACCTCAACAAAATGGCTATCCAAAACTCAATAATCAAGACAAATATTTGTCTTATATATCTCCTCCTTTATTACAATAAATTTTTTCATGCTAATGTTGCAAAATTTCTTGAATTACACTCAAACACAATAGTAAAACAAGTGACTCTCCAGCCAATGGGCATGATATAACATAAGCATTTTACTATTCTATGGTCTCCTAATGTTTCTGTCTATTGCTGCTGTGCACTTTCTGGATTGGTAAGGAATTTTTTGCTACTTCATTCTCTCCCACACTCTCGTAATCTCATTGATTAGCAACATAACGAATGTACTGACTTTCGTGCTGTACTGGGAAAAATTGTTTGACCCACCAAATTCACTACTGTCTCATGCAAATCACACAGATTAAATATACATAATAAATCACACTGACAGTATAAAACATATCTCTAAAAACAAAATGTTTGGTTTTCTACTCGTTCTGCTTTCCCACATCAAACAATTGTCACCCCAGATTCACTCGTC